>NC_080042.1:30721629-30830613 GCF_012489685.1 Lotus japonicus | reverse complement strand
TGACTTCTCCGTGATGATGATCTTCCTGCCAAGAATATGAGATACCACTTGAGTATCATCGCAGTCGGCGTGCTTCCAGAATTCCTTGACCAACTTCTCATACACCGGTCCTCGAAGTCGGTTGAAGTAGTTTCCCCAACCTTGAGCTTGGACTTCAGGACGAAGATCAAACCCATTTGCAGCCAGGTTGTCGAGGTCGAATCTCCATTCTGCCAGGACTTGGAGTTCCTCAGGAGCAAATACGCAGTGAACGGCACAGCCCCGTTCTGCAATTGGAACAATCTGCTCTTGAGCTTGAACTTGTTCTTGTGCCGGGTTCTCAGAGCCCCTTTGACCCTTTGCCAAACCAACTACCATGTGAGGGAACTGAGGTGCATCTGCAGTAGATCTTCTGGTTTGTCTCACCATTTTGAAGAGGTTGAAGGTTTGAGGTAGAAGATGAAGTTTGAAGGATGAAGAGAGATCGAGAGAGAAATCAAGAAAGAGGCGGTTTTGAAAAGCAGAGAGTGCGAGAGTGAAAACCGGAAGTGAACGAGAACGTGTGTGTATAGTGGGTTTTATCAAATAACCGTTGTTGATTCAAAAAGCACTTTAAGATCAACGGTTGAAAATTAAAGATAGATAGTAACAGTAAAATACACAATCACACACAGGAGATAAGCATATCTACACGCAATCATAACAGACTGTCACACGGGCACAAGGAATTATGCATCAGAAATTCTGACACACGTGTTGTTGTCTCAGCTTCAGAGTCAGTACCAGTGGGCACACACACTCTGATTGAGTTACCTTCTGGACTAGACATCTTCTGATCAAGAAGTATCATAGTCAGAGGTTCTGATCCATCTTCACTCTGGACAAAAGTCCATGTTTAGATTTTTCAGAATAAAATTAAATCTATCCTCTGCTAAGGGCTTTGTAAAGATATCTGCCCATTGATGGTCAGTATCAACAAACTTCAGAAGAAGTACGCCCTTCTGTACATAATCTCTAATAAAGTGATACTTTACCTCAATGTGCTTTGCCCTTGAATGCAAGATAGGATTCTTACTCAATGAGATTGCAGCAGTGTTATCACAATAGATTGGGATATTGCTCTCAAGGATCTGATAATCCTCCAGCTGATGTTTCATCCAGAGCATCTGAGTGCTGCATATTGCTGCTGAGATATATTCTGCCTCTGCAGTTGATAGTGCAATGGTTGATTGCCTCTTGCTTGCCCATGAGACTAGATTGCTTCCCAGAAATTGACAATTTCCAGAAGTACTTTTTCTCTCTGTTCTATCTCCAGCATAATCAGCATCACAATAACCTGAAAGCTTATACTCTGATGTTTTCTTATACATCAAGCCAAGGTTAGTGGTGCCTTTCAGATACCTTAGGATCCTCTTAACAGCAGTTAAGTGGGTTTCCCTTGGATCTGATTGGAAACGAGCACATAAGTGAACACTAAATAATATGTCTGGCCTAGATGCAGTTAAGTATAGAAGTGAACCTATCATTCCACGATAGAGCTTCTGACATACTTTACCACTTTTATCTTCTTTCTCCAAAATGCATGTAGGATGCATTGGAGTCTTGGCCACTGTAGATTCCAGCATATTGAACTTCTTCAGAAGTTCTTTAGTGTACTTGCTCTGATGGATATATGTTCCTTCTGGTGTTTGATCAACTTGTATTCCCAGAAAGTACTTTAATTCTCCCATCATACTCATCTCAAATTCAGCCTGCATCATCTCAGAAAATTCTTTGCATAGAGATTGATTAGCAGAACCAAATATAATATCATCAACATAAATTTGCACAATTAAGATATCATCTTTATAAGTCTTGCAAAAAAGAGTTGTATCTACTTTACCCCTTACAAACTCATTCTCTAGAAGGAATGAGCTAAGTCTCTCATACCATGCTCTGCGAGCTTGCTTCAGACCGTAGAGTGATTTCTTCAATTTGAACACATGGTCTGGTTTCTTTTCATCTTCAAAACCTGGGGGTTGATGAACATAGACTTCCTCTGAGATATAACCATTTAGGAAGGCACTCTTTACGTCCATCTGATGTAGAACTATGTTGTGATTTACTGAGAAGGAGATCAACAGTCTGATTGCCTCCAGTCTTGCTACCGGAGCAAATGTTTCAGTGTAGTCTATTCCTTCCTGCTGGCTGTAGCCTTGAGCAACTAGCCTTGCCTTGTTTCTGACTACATCTCCTTTCTCATTTAGCTTGTTTCTGAATACCCATTTCGTTCCAATAACATGGACATTCTCAGGCTTCTTCACTAAGCTCCAAACATCGTTCTTGGAGAATTGATTTAATTCTTCTTCCATGGCCAGAATCCAATCCTTGTCCTGAAGAGCTTCATCTATGGACTTGGGTTCAATTAAGGACACCAATCCTTTCAGACTCAGCAAGGTCTCTTCAGAGGGTCTGAAGGCAGATCTGGTTCTGACTGGTTCATCTTTGTTGCCCAGAATCAATTCCTTAGGGTGAGCTGCAGTGATTCTGCTCTTCTTCAGAGTTTGTGAGTTAGAGGGACCAGCTTCTTCCTCTGGTTCATCTTCCTCTGGCTCAACTTCCTCTGGAGCTTTGCCTTTGTCAGAAACATTAATGCTTAAATCTGCAAACTTTTCAACTAGCTTTGACTGGTCAGAGTCAAGCTTATCATCAAATCTAACATGAATAGATTCTTCAATAGTCTTAGCATCAGTATTATAAAATCTAAAACCTTTAGATCTATCAGAATAACCAAGTAATAGACACTTAGAAGACTTAGCGTCAAATTTATGCAATCTATCCTTAGTATTGAGAACATAACAAACACAGCCAAAAGGATGAAAATAAGAAATGTTAGGTTTTATGTTCTTCCACAATTCATAAGGAGTCTTATTCAGAATTGGTCTCACAGAGATTCTGTTCTGAATGTAACATGCTGTATTTACTGCCTCTGCCCAAAAGTGCTTAGCCATGCCAGTTTCTTGGAGCATGGTTCTAGCCATCTCCTGAAGAGTTCTGTTCTTCCTCTCAACAACACCATTTTGTTGAGGAGTTCTGGGACAAGAGAAATCATGTGCAATTCCATAGGAATCAAACAGACTCTCAAACTTGTCATTCTCAAACTCTCCACCATGGTCACTTCTGACACGCACAATCCTACAAGCCTTCTCGTTTTGCACTTGAGCAATGAAGGTAGAGAACACAGCATGAGACTCATCCTTGCGGGTTAGAAACTTTACCCATGTCCAGCGGCTATAGTCATCAACGATAACCATCCCATATCTCTTGCCACCTATAGACTCAGTTTTCACTGGTCCAAAAAGGTCTATATGCAGAAGTTCCAACGGCCTTGAGGTTGAGACAACATTCTTTGCCTTGAAAGGGACTTTTGTGAATTTGCCTTTCTGACATGCTTCACAAAGAGCGTCTGAAGCGAACTTCAGATTGGGTAAGCCCCTGACAAGATTTAGCTTGCTCAGCTGAGAAATCTTTCTCATACTGGCATGCCCTAACCGTCTATGCCATACCCACTGCTCTTCATCAACAGACAGAAGGCACTTCACATTCTGAGCCTCCAACTCAGATAATCTGATCTTATAAATGTTGTTCTTCCTCTTGCTGTTAAACAGAACAGAGCCATCGATCTGACTTACAGCCCGGCAGGACTTTTGATTGAATATAACATCATAACCCTTGTCAGCTAATTGACTTATAGACAATAAGTTATGTGTTAAGCCGTCTACCAATAAAACATTATCAATGCATGGACTACTATCTACACAAATAGTACCAGTACCAACAATTTTACCCTTTTCATTTCCTCCGAAGCCAACTTCGCCTCCAGGCTTAAGTTTCAGCTCTCGGAACATACGCTTTTCTCCCGTCATGTGACGCGAGCATCCACTGTCCAGATACCATGATTGGTGTTTCAGTGGAGCTATCAAGGATATCTGCAACATAGATAATCTTGTCCTTAGGTACCCACTTTCTGGGTCCTCTTTTGTTAGTTACCCCAGAGGTTCTGATCACCTTGGGTGTCTCAACATAATATTTTAAAGGAATATTTGCATGATATTTAGTCATAGAGAAAGATCCCTTTTTAAGAGGGTTTTTAGCAATTTTAGCAGGTACAGGATCAGGCAATATGGTACCAGAGGGAACAAAGCATTCATACAAGGATTTAGCTTTAGACACAGAAGGCTCATTTCTAATTGGTTTAGAATAGCCAATGCCATGCATTCCATTTCTGCTTACGCCATAGATCATTGAAGCCATTAAGCTTCTATCCACGCTTTTAGCTAGGAATCTTTGAAAAGACTTTTCATACTTAGATTCATTTCTACAATCAGAGGCATCACAGGCAACAATTTCTTCTAACTTAGCAATCTGGTTCTTAAGCACAGAGTTAGAATTTACCAAAGCATGATTTTCATTTTTCAAATCAGAAATAATTTTCTCATGTTCAGAAGGAGTCTTGGAGATAGCAGATAAGTTCTTTTTCAACTTTTTATGCTTAGACAATAAAGAGTTATACTTATCCATGATATCAGACAAAGCATGTTTCAGTTCAGAGGTAGAGAAAGAAGCAAATACCTCATTTTCATCGTCTGAGTTAGGATCTCCTTCTGATTCTGAGTCAGAGTCAACAGCTTCCTTTGACTCTGCTTCCTTGTCTTTGACAATTGCCATGAGTCCTTGGACTTCACCATCAGAGTCAACATCCTCTGACTCTGATTCATCAAATGTCACCATCAGACTCTTCTTCGTCTTGAAGTGCTTCTTTGGCTTCTTGTCTTTCTTCAACTTTGGACAATCACTTTTGTAGTGCCCAGATTCTTTGCACTCAAAACATGTGACTTCCTTGATTGAAGACTTCTTCTGGCCTGAGGACTCATACTTTCCTTTTGCCTTTCCAGAGCCTTTGAACTTGCTCTGCCTGTGCTTCCAGATGCGGTTGAGTCTCTTGGAGATCAGAGTCAGCTCATCTTCATCAGAATCTTCTGATGCTTCTTCAGATTCTTCTTCTTCAGCTTGAAGAGCCTTTGACTTCTCAACCCTAGCCTTTTCAGATTTGGATTTCAAGGCTATGGACTTTTTCCTCAGATCTTGCATCTCTGAGCGTTTCAGCTCATGGCATTTCAAAATGCTGATGAGTTCTTCTAAACTCATATTCTCAACGTCTCTCGTGAGCTCTATTGAAGTCACCAAAGGCATCCAACTTTCAGGAAGACACCTGATGACCCTTATGACATGATCTTTTGTTGTGTAGCTCTTGTTGAGAGGTCGTATGCCAGCTACAAGCAATTGAAATCTGGAGAACATTTCTTCAATGGACTCATTTGGCTCCATGATGAAGGATTCATACTTTTGGATCAAAGACAATGCCTTTGATTCTTTGACTTTCTTGTTTCCTTCATGAGACATCTTCAGAGATTCAAAAATGCCTTTAGCAAACTCACGATCTGTAATCTTCTGGTACTCCTCATAGGAAATAGCACTTAGAAGAATTGCTCTTGCTTTGTGATGTTGTGAGTACAGCTTCTTTTGATCTGCAGTCATCTCTGACCTTGGGATCTTCTTGCCATCTGCATCAACTGGACGCTCATAGCCATCCACAATAATATCCCAGAGATCTGCATCGAAACCCAGAAAGAAACTTTCCAGTCTATCTTTCCAATATTCGAACCTTTGACCATCGAACATAGGAGGCTTTGCGTTGTAACCATCTCTTTGAGTTTCACTGGTGGTGGCAGCCATTGTTTTTCACACCGGCCCGGATCACTGAACACTGTTAGGTGTGGTAATCAGAACTTGCGCTCTGATACCAATTGAAGGTATGAAAAACGGTAGAAAGGGGGGGGTTTGAATAACGTTTTCAGAACAAAACTTCCACCTTAAAGATTTTGACAAATCTTTCGAGAACTTAAGTGCTAAAGATAAGAGATAGAAAAGCACACAAGGATTTTATCCTGGTTCACTTGATAAATCACTCAAGCTACTCCAGTCCACCCGTTAAGGTGATTTCTTCCTTCTTAGAATGAAGGCAATCCACTAATCAGGTAAGAGTTACAACTGCACTTGAAACCTACAAGTGACTAACAATTACACTGACTTAGCTCACACTAAGATTCACTCTCTTAGTCTTCTCTAGGATCCGATCAACCTTGATCTCCTAAAGGAACTAAACAAACTGTTTATCAAAGAATTGTTTACAAGAGATTTGCTTCTAAAAAGCTAATAGTAAACACAATGAATTTCAGATGAAAGAAAGCTTAGAATATTTTGAATATGTCTTGCGCGTATATGTGTTTCTTTCTAGCCGCTTCTTTCAATCTTCAGCCTCTATATATACTCCAAGGATTAGGGTTGAGCGTTGCATGGGAAATGCTACCGTTGGAGGGCAGTTTTGGAAAATCCAGCTTCTGCTGTGGCTGAGAACGTTAGGTAGGTCGTCAGGAAGGTACACTTGCTTTTGTACTTGGATAGCGACTTGACCTTTTAACCTAGGAGACTTCTGATCAGGGGAATACTTCATATTGGAACTTGTGAAGCTCGTTGATCAGAGTCAGAGGGAAAGCACAGATCCTCTGACCATTGTATCTTCTGATTCTGAACTCAGAGGGAAGAACATGGCCTTCAGAGTTTCTTGCTTCTGGACTTCAGAGTTTCCACTATTCAGCTACTGGATCTTCAGAGTCTTCTACACCATCAGAACATCTGAACCTTCAGTGTTTCTTGGTTATCAGAACTTCTGGATCTTCAGAGCTTCTAGCGACTGAGTCCACATCAGAGTTTGTATAGCTTCAGAACTTCTGAAGCTTTTCCACTGTTCATACTGAACATGATGAATGCGAAAGCGTTGCTTGGGTTACCCTTTATACACAGTGCTTCTGATTTGTGTGAGATTGAGTTGAGGTCAGAGCCTGTAAATAGCACACTCAGAAAAACACGTTAGAGTACCACAATTGTTCATATCAAAAGGTTAACTTGTAATCATCAAAACATAGAGTTGTACTACTAGATCAAAACTTGATCTTACAGTTGTGTTGCTATCTTTAGTGTTGTGAAGAGAATAAAAGACTCTAGGAAGACTTGACTTAGAGCCTCAATATAAGAGAAAGAGAAATAACTCGCTTGCAAGTAAAAAGTGAAAATGTGATTAATGGAACATAGGTCGGTGTAGACTATGGTCCATGAGAAAGATGGACTTGCACGCGAGGGTGTTTTTGTGGATGAGCCGGTTAGGTCTCCACGTAATAACCATGATTTAGTCATGGGATAGGGATTGACTGTGTGGGTCTCCCTGAGTGATTTGTGGATGAGCCGGTTAGGTCTCCACGTGATTGAGGGTTGTACTGCGGTCCCCTCCTAGAATTATTCATCTGCGGATGATCGAGATTGGCCAAGGAAGGTTTGGTGGGTTGTGTGATGTGAGGATGCGCTAGTCTAACTGACTAATTGTCATAAAACTTAATTTCATAAGCGAATGATTATTGTGCTTTATGATATGTTTATGATTATCTTGTTTGCGACCTGACCCTTGCGCTACCTGTTTATGTGTTATCTGTGGGGACGTAGATGGTCGTGAAGATAACAATGACGACCCATTCTTGGGAGCTGATACTCCGTGACGAGCCACTACTGGATGATGACTACTCTTCAGATAAAGAGGAAGAAGATAAAGAGAAAGAGGCCAAGGATTTGGGTTGGGTTGAGAGACATCCATTTTCTTTTGGGATTGAGAGTACCGAGTTTTGGAAGAATTGAACTATTACTTTATTTTAGTTGGGATATTTTAACTTGATGTAATTTACTTTGAAGTTTTCTTTCGGATATTTATTTCATACTCTTTTCAATGATTAATAAAGCTTGAGGTTTACGTTGATGATTATTTCCGCAAGTTCGAAATGGTTAAGTTTCAAGAATTTTGTAAAATTGAACTTTTGTCACTAATTGAAGATTAATGAATTAAACGACGAAAATTCACGACGTTTTGGTTACTATGTGACACTCGAGAAATCGGGGCGTTACACATCATAAGTAGGGTATACTACCCTATCAATCACAAGTTCTTCACTATGCTAACATTCACAAATATGGGAACTATATTAAGTTCTAAGGTTCACAAGTATAGGGAACTATCTCATAATTCTAAGTTTCACAAGTATAGGGAACTATCTCATAGTTTATTGTTAGTCAATGCTCGTGCACATGCATGCAGCCGCTTTGGATATCCATAAGCCAATCCTTCATGGAAAGGCTGGACGAATACGACTCCGCGATCGGGGCTGGACCTCTCCAACGCACCGTTGCCTAACAGCTTGATGATCGGGGTTGGACCTCTCCAACGCACTGTCATTTGACGTTCGTCCTTATTCAGGGCCTCCCCTGAATGTCACCATCGACTAGCCCAATCCAGGTCACTAGCCGTGGCCAACAAAGCCCAATCCAGGTCACTTGGTCCACAATGCATGCCATGCAAGTCAGTCATCATCACTAGGCCCTAAGCCCATCACGTTCATCTCTTATGAACAACATATCATCACATAATAACTTGCATGCATGGCAATAAATATAGCTAACACCCTAGGCATATAGGTATGTTCATAATAATACTAGCTGACATTTATTGCATTATCATCATATAACATATCTAGCACATATATCATCGATAGTCCTAGTATCATGCTTTCTAACAATCACAATCAATCATAGCCGAAGTGCCCTTACCTTAAAGGTACGCTTTCCTAGAAGTCTCGGGTTGCTCCTTGAAGCTAGGTCTACACTTGGAAATTTCCTACCAACGAACGGACAGAGTAACGTTACTAATCGGACAATCGAATCGATCATAAGCCCATCCCCTTGTTGATCACGAAATTCCCCCCAAAAACCTTGCAAATCCAAAATCATTTCTTTCATAAGATCAAACATTCTTTTCTAAAACATTTTGCTTGAAGATCATAAAAACACTTGAAGAACTTTCGAAGAAAACATAATTTTCGCATAGATTCAATCCTCCCAAGATCAAAACCTCCTTTATAAAATTCTTTCTTTGAAGGTCATAAGAACAAAATAAGAACATCAAGAACTTCTTTAAGAAAACCCACAAATAGATAAACATTTCTAAGCAACTTGATTAAAATCATTCTCTTCTGAATTTGGCAGATCAGCTTAAGCGGCAACCACAGAGCATATTGAGAATGACCTTGCTCAAGGCTTAGAAACTAACTAACTAATCTAAGAACAAGAAAAATAAAAGAAAGACAAGAGAGGGAGAGAGAGCTCACGCAAATGCAGAGGAGAGGAGAGCTCTCGGGGTGAAGAAATGAGAGGGGGAAATTCTCTATTTATAGTGAGGGGTGAGAGCCAAGCATTAAATGCTTTTCTTTCTCCTCAAGGAGCAGCCCAAACCCACGAAATACTCCGCCCATATTAGGGTTTCTAGAGCTTTCCAAGCTCCCCATATTCAGCCCTCAAATTTAGGTTTATTTCCCCAAAAAAATTAGCATTTAAATCCCTAATTATTTAAAATAATTAAATCTGAATCACAAGGGTTTCCAATCAGATTTGGAGAGGTCCCTTAAAGTTTTAAAAATTTAGAAATCAATCTCCCATCAATTAGAAAGTCAAAGAATCAAATCCCTAATTTCTCTCCATCATAAAACCTAGCTAGAAAAGGAAATTTTTGCAAAAGTCTTCTTTTTCCTTCCTCCACAAGTCTTGGCCGACCACACACTCTCCATGCTCAGATTTTCACCAAAAATTTTTAAAATAATAATTTAAATAAAAACCCCAAAATAATTAATGCATTAAATGCACCATTTCCCTCCTAAATGCATCAAAACTTCAATTTTAAAATCAAAAATCCGCATCAATAATTTTTGGCTCCAAAAATTCGTGCACCAGCTCCATGATGCCTCAAAAATATTTTCAGAATTAATTTTGATATTAAACCATAGGTTAAAATTATTTAAATGCATTTTATTTAAATAAAACCCCATTTTATTTAAATAAAACCTTCAAAAATAAAACCACAAAATATTCTCTCCTAGAATATTCTTAAAATCATGCCCAGCACCTCCACATAAGGCGCGGCCCACGAAATCGTCCTCGTCGACTCGATTCGCCAACTCATCGCTGTCGTCGGGTCAATTTTGACCTAAAAGTCGCCGTCGCCGAACTCTAGCAATATTATAGTCAAAATGCTCGTATCGTCGCGCTCATCAACGTCTGGAGGTTTCTAGGACTTAATATTGCTTCTAACAATTAATCACCTTTTTAAAAGGCATAATATCACATATAGCACAAGCAATTCACAGAATATTATTTAATATTATTATTAAAATAATATGCCCTAAAACCGGGTCTTACATCCTTCATGTGCAGTTTTCATAATTTCCCAAGCATCCTTTGCCACAGTACACGTATTGATCAGCCTAAACATATTCTTGTCAACTCCATTAAAGATGGCATTCAGAGCCTTTGAATTTCCAAGAGCAGCTTCGTCTTCAACACTGGTCCATTCTTCTTCAGGTTTTTCCACAACAGTAGTAGAGGTGCCTTCAACCTCAGCCTTAGTTGGGTGCTTCCAACCCTTGACAATAGCTTTCCAAGTCTTGTTGTCAATTGATTTGAGAAAGACTGTCATGCGAACCTTCCAGTAGTCATAGTTAGTACCATCCAGAATGGGTGGCCTATTGACTGATCCTCCCTCCTTATTATCCATGAGAAATTGAATAAAACTCCCTGGAGCTCACCCAACCAGAACAGGGTGCTTGCTCTGATACCAATTGTAATTCAGGTTCCCTCTGATACGATTGTCCTGCACGATGCTGGAACAAGGGGTTCGACAACCACTTAACAGTAAAACAAAACTTAACAACAGAGACAATAACACACAGTAATTGTTAACCCAGTTCAGTGAAAAACTTTCACCTACGTCTGGAGGGTTTGCACCCAGAGAAAGGAAATCCATTATCTCAAGATTCAGGAGTTACAGACACTCATGAACAACTCAGTTCATAGTTCACTTCCTAATTTACCCAGTGTATTTCTACTTAGAATCTCAACCTAAGTATGAGAGCCCCTCTCACTTTCTCTCAATCACTGCCACAGTTACTGGTGAACACAATGAACAATCAGAGTTTGAATGCAATCAAACAACACAGAATCTCTCTTTACTTATAGAATCAGTGAGCAAAGACAGATTCACAACTAACAAAGGACAAAGCACAAACACAAATCCTAAAACACTTGATCTCTCTCTATTAGCTTCGGCCATCTTCATGTTTTAGGTCTTCATCCTTTTATAGACTTCAGCAGCGGTAGCATGGGCTTTAGGGATGGCACGGGCTGAAGAAACAGATTGCAGTAACAGAAATTCAAAACGCAATCTTGATAGATTTGGTTTCTTATTGCACAAGTAAAGATAGAAATCAATCTTTTAACAAAGATTGTTTCAACAAATAACAATCCAACAAATAAACCCTTCTGGAATAGCTACCTGCTCCTCAAGTAACTCAAAAACATATCTTCAATAAATCTTCAGAGGGCCCACAACAGAAACACAAGCTGAGGACTGATGCCCTAGCTTCACGAGGACAGATGCCACGACATCTGCTTCGACAATCGGTTGTTTTGACAAAATGCATGGCAACATGTTCCAACACCATTAAAGACCCTATAAAACTATGAAATTACTAAATTAATGCAAATGCAAAAATAAAAGTAAAAATGCATGAGAATGCATGAAACACTACATGAGACACACGAAAAAGACTCAAAACTAGCAAATAAATGACCCTAAAAACCTACTAAATCCGGGTCATCACACCACTATACTCAACGACCGCTCGCCCTCGAGCGTCACTAAGATTAGCTTGCCCTCAAGCACAAAGAATTACTCCCAACACACATGCCAAAAGAGGGATACATTTTCATAAAACCGGGGGATCTAGCAAGTGCAGTTGGTTCCAAGAGAAAGATACAACAATCAACCTTGTACAACTCTTAGACAAAGTAGAATTAGAGTCCACTATGAGAAGCATTTAGAGCTAACATCCTAGCATGAGACAATTATTTAGTGCACTGAGCAAACAAGCAAGTTCATAGGTTCTGGGAATCATTCACTCAAGAGCAACTAAAGTTGACAATGCATTATTCAATGAGACTTGAAAAGGGTTGTAATGTTGGCTAGGTAAAGCACATGGTAGGTGGTCCCTAAGGAAGACTAAGGTTGCTACACAAAGTTGAGTGTGGTCCTATTTGAAATTCTGGAGCTTTCAAGCTATTGATACTTAGCACACAAGTCTCTTAACCCCTTTGTTATTTCAGAACGTGTTTTTCCTTTTTTTTGGAACTCCACCCTCACCATGGAGTTCATTTTCTCTTTTAACTTTTTTCAATTTTTTCTTTGGGGCAAGAAACAATTGCATTTTTTATAAACTAGCTCCATTAAGAGTTAAGAACCGCAACTCCCCATTGAATCCAACCAATCATCCAGCCCAAATAAACAAGGTAACAATAAAATCTCCATAAGGCTCAAAAGGGTCGACTAGGGACAAAGATGTTATAAAACAAATTCTGATGTCCAAGAAAACCTACCAGTCTCAAAAATACAAGTCTAACAGAGCTACTCTCAAGGGAGGAAAAAATGAAACACGGAACCAAGAAGTGCAAGTGAGTCAGGATCCTCCAGAGAAATTATATAGTGAAGGGTCAAAGATGGCCCCTTGTGGACTCACATCAACTCTATCCTCACGTCAACACTTAGAAGATCGAAGTCTCTTCCTATCCTTTCCAAACATACAATCACTCCCCCAAAAACAGCACAAAGTATCCACTTCAAACATTTTCAAAACATGCATCATGTGAGAGAGCAAAATTTGGGAACAATCATTGAGCATAAGGAATAAAGACCAAGGTAAAAAGACTCTACTAACAATGCATGATCAAAGGATAAACAAAATCTATAAAAGAAAAATATGCTAAAAATGCATGGACTAAAACTCAGAGTAAGAAAAGAACCTCCTTTCAAGTGATTGAGTGCCTCCAAGTGTTCTCCACTTTTATTTCCTTAAAAACTAACAAAAGAAACAAAAACGTAAACCTGAAAAGAAAAAAAACATGGGTTGTCTCCCATTCAGCCCTAAGTTATAGTCTTAGGTAGACTATACTTCAAACTCGTAACTCAAACGAAAAACCACAAACAATCCCCGGCAACGGCGCCAAAAACTTGTTGGTAAATCCGCAAGTGTACGAATCCACCCGGTATTAATTATCGAACCACAGGGATTGTGAGTGAATAAATTCAGTTCAAGTCTTGAGTTCAAAGGTTTGTTTTATTGAATAAAAGATATGTTGAAGTAGCAAAGATAAAATAAACAAAAACTCAGAAAAGAACATGCTTTGGGTTCTTGTTCAACTAGTCAATTTAAGCACATCATTCTAAGCACATGAACTCATGAATCTCTCCTTGATGATATAGCCTAGTTACTCACTTATTGATTCCTCACATAAGCAATTCTCTCATACTAAAAGCTAAGCCCAATTCCTTGTGTACTTAGTCATTTATATGAGGTTTTAGATCATGCAAATTCAGGCCATCAAACCACAACCCTTCCTCTATTCCTAGTAGCCAAGATAGAAGGGGTAATCCCAAATCGGTTCCCTAATCTATAACAAACTTCCGTTTTGATTATAGAAAATCATAAAGCAAGCATGCATACAAGCTTATATTGAAATTCAGAAAATGAGATTCAAGAAAAGAAGAAGATCATGTGGGAAAGAACTTAAGATTATAACTTAAACATGAAAAGTCTTGCATGAAAACCAAAGCATAAGAAGAGCCATGCTTGGCTAAGAACCTGAATTACAAGCTTGGAAGCCTTCTCTCACTATCCTAGATGATCCTCTACCTCTGAATTTTACAAAGTATGAAAAGATACAAGAGAAAATGACTAGAATCCTATTTATAGGCAAAATTAGCGATTTTCTGATGTGTCGGGCGCTCAAGTGCCAGTGCCAGGCGCTCAAGCGCCAGGCCTAATTTCCCAGCATTTGGTTTATGCCTCCCTGGCGCTCAGGTGCCCATGCTCGCCTAAAAACCTCTTAAACTTCATTTTAACTCCTCTTTAATGCCTCCTTCAAGTCTCTAAACCCTTTGGCCTTCTTCCTTCACCTGTTACAACCTGATTACTTGCTCAAAAAGACTAGAAACAAAGCCAAGAAACTCAAAGGTTAATTTGCGCAAGAGTATAAAATCAACTAGGAATTAAACTAGACCCCTAAACTCTACTAAAATACCATTAAAGACCCTATAAAACTATGAAATTACTAAACTAATGCAAATGCACAAATAAAAGTAAAAATGCATGAGAATGCATGAAACACTACATGAGACACACGAAAAATACTCAAAACTAGCAAATAAATGACCATAAAAACACCACTAAATCCGGGTTATAAAAACACCACTAAATCCGGGTTATCATGTACCGCCCTGGCATGTCGTTTCCTCGCTGCATTCGTGACACTACCTCCTCCGAAGCCTCCAGCTATCGTGCCAACTTCGTAAGACGTAAAACTCCTGCTGCCCTGCGTTTTTGTGGTCCTCCTCGCTGGATGCCTTGCTGCCACCACCTTTCCAATTTCGCGCGATGATACTCGCACCACGTATCTGGGTTCCAGCCTTTAGTTGGTCGCCTAGGTGCCCTCGGTGCGCCAATGATTTGTGTCTCCTTCATTACTTGAAAAATTTATGTCTGGCCCGGGCTACCTACGGACATCGTTTCCCCCCCCCCCCTCGAGGGGAAGGTTGCAATCTCTGTTGGCTTCGCCTCCCGAGGTTTCCTCGCCACCAAGGCGGCCTATTGTTCTCCTTTGAGGGATTTACCGCCGACGTCCTTCGCGCCTCTCGCCCCCTAAGTGATAAGTGTGCACTTTTTTGCGCCTCATCCTCCTCATCAAGGATATAAGCGTTCGCTAGAGCACGCATTGCCCCCATCGAATTAACCGGCTTCCAACTCAACTTGCTGTTCAGCTTCCCCGGCTGTAGGCCATTTTTGAATGCGCGCGCACAAGCTTGCGATTTCGACTCCTCGACCTTAACAGATGCCGCACTTTACCGCCTCACATACTGCTTTAGAGTTTCACCTTTTGACTGGGGAACGTTTTACAAATCGTCAATCGTGACCTGCTTGACCTTGCTCGCGGAGAACTGAACAAGGAACTTTGACGAGAAATCGCAGAAGTTCGTAATGGATCCTCGAGGAAAAGTCGTGAACCAAGCCATCGTCGTGCCTTTGAACGTTGACGGGAACATCCTGCACTTCACCGCATCAGAAGCTGCATTTACCACCATTTTTGTGCTGAAGTAAAGTAGATGATCCTTTGGATCCGCCTTACCACTGTACGTCTTCAGAACGAGATTCTTCATGTTGTCAGGAATTGTTACCTCTCTTACCACCGCCGAGAATGGCTCAAACTCCGCCACAGCCTCCGCTTCCCATTCTCTTTCGTCCTGTTGCCGAAGGCAATGGTAATCTAAATGCTCCTGCAAGCAATCATTCCGCTGTCGTGTGTTGTCAACGTTGCGGATCAATCGTCTCCATTCTCTGTGAGTGATCGGAGCTTGAGGCAACATCGATCCACCTCCTGAGGCTTCCGGCGAGCGTGCAGGAGATCCTTGCCGCGAAGGTGAGGACGGTGGAGTGGGTGATGGAGGCGTCGGAGAAGGAGGAGAAGGAGGCGGCGTAGGCGGAGAAGGAGTCGATTGCTCCGGTTGCTCACGACAAACCTCCTCACAGCCCGACCTTCCCCTTACACGGCGCGGTGGTGACCTACGCCGCTATTCTAGCGTCTCGTTGCATCGTCGACGGCGAGTTTCCATCGGATTTCAACCGCAAACCAGAAATTCAACCAAAAACTCGAAAATCAGAGAAAATTGCACAAGATTTCGAACTTCTCTCAAGTGAAATCACAATCCACGTAGTCCGGGAATCGAAATCTACCAATCCCCATAGACGGTGCCAAATGTTCCAGCCAAGAACATAGAAAGAAGGTATAGTACCTAGAGTGAATGGATTGCAATGAGAGAATCTAGAGAGAGAGAGCGTGTAATCGCTTAGAGAGAGAGTGTAACTGAATTTCAATTTTTTTATTTATCAAATGAGCTAAGAGTCCCTTACAATTGGTAACTGCCCCCTATTTATAGGCGAGGCGTTGGGCCTGGCGTCCCTAACTGTCCTCAGTGGGCTGGTTGGGCTCTCGAGGGAGGCCCAATTCCCTGGCTCGCGCGCCGCCTTGAGGCAAGCGTCCCTGGGCGAGGGCCCCAGGGGTCTCGCCCAGTCCAGTGCTGGATGAGATTATTTGAGATGTTTATGTTATTGTAGTATAGAGAGATATGGTTCTCAAAGATATTATAGTCCTCGAGTAGATGCTTCACCCATAAGATTTATGCGGAGCCATATCCAACAACAATATATTCAGCTTCAACAGTGGAGAGAGAAATTCTACTTTGTCTCTTCTAGTCCAAGAGATTAAGCATTGTCCAAGAAAATGACATCCTCCACTAATACTTTTTCTTTCAATTCTATCACCAGTATAGTTTGCGTTACAAAGTCATCTCAACCTGGAATCTTCACCTTTCTCATACACAAAATAAAGATTAGAAATACTAGCTAGATCTCTAAATATCCTTTAAACAGTTTTAAGGTGAGATTCTTGCGGGTTACCTGAAATCTAGCAAATAAGCATACGTTGAGCATTATGTCTATTATACGATTAAGATATAGTAAAGAGTCAATCAATCATTCGTATATTGTAGAATCCACATGAGAGCTTTCATCATTTATGTTCAGAATAGATCCTGGGTGCATGAGTGTTCTCATCTCCTTTAAGTCATCCATTTTGTATTTCTTGAGTAAATCCTTGATGTACATAGTTTGACGAATGTATGTTCTATCCTTCTCTTGACGTATTTTCATACCAAGAAATAACTTCAATTCTCCCATCACAGTCATCCCAAATTCATGTTGCATAAGATTAGATAATTCCTTGCACAAAGATTCATTAGTACCACCAACAATAATATCATCAACATATAATGGACCAAGATAAAATCATTTTTAGATTTTCTTTTGAGAAGGGTATTATCTACTTGTCCTCTTGTAAACCGTTTTCATAAGAAAACAACTTATCGTACCAAGCTCTATGACCTTGCTTTAAACCATATAAAGCTTTTTTTGTTTGAAAAAAAGGTATGGTGAAGATCACTCTTCAAAACTAAGTGGTTGCTTCACACAACTTCTTCAGTGAAACAATTTAGAAAAGAACTTGTGACATCCATTTGATTAAGCTTAATGGAGTGTTGATAAGTGAAATCAAGCATAATTATAATAGCTTTTATTCTAACTACTAGAGCAAAGGTTTTAGTATAGTCAATACCTTCGTATTAATTATAACCTTGTGCTGTCAACTTTTGCTTTATTTATTGTAACTTTACCATCTTCATCTGCCTTGTTTTTAAAAACTCATTTGGTGTCAATGATTGATTTTCCATGAGGAACTTGACTTCTTTCAAATTGGTTGAGTTCTTCTTGCATGGCTTGGACCCAACCCTCATGTTGTAAGCTTGAGATATGTCTTTAGGCTCAATTTCTGATATAAGAGCATAATCATTTTCTTCTCTGAAAGACGATCTTGTTCTTACTTGATCTGACACTCTTCATAGTACTTGCTTTGTAGGATGATTAGTTTTGAATCTCTAGATAGTTCAAAGTAACTTGTTCAGACAGTTATCCCTCACATCCATGTTGAGCAGACAGCATGTTCTTGTTGGATGATGATGGTTTGTTAAACTATGGGGGGTTTTTGGATGAAGGGCCACCAAGATGATCATTTAGATTCATATATAAAAACCCCTCTTCAAGGCTTGCTAGATCATTTTTAGTAGTTCGATCATCAAATTAAACATTTATGGATTCTTCCATAACTAAGGTTCTTGAGTTATAGACTCTTAAAGCTTTTGATTTTGGGTAGTAACCAAGAAATATACCTTTGTCTGATTAAGAATTAAACTTATAAAGACTGTCATTTGTGTAGAGGATGAAGCATGGACATTCAAAGGGATAAAAGTAAGAAATGTTAGGTCTCCTTCCTTTCCAAAGTTCATAAGTATTTTTATTTAGAATGAGTCTTATAAGTATTCTATTAAGAATATAGCACGCTGCGTGAACAATTTCTGCCTAGAAGTACTTGGGAAGAGAAGTTTCATTTAGCATGGTCCTTGCCATTTTCTGAAGGGAACTGTTTTCCCTTTCAACTACTCCATTTTGTGGAGGAGTTCTTAGAGCTGACACTTGATGGAAAATACCATTTTGATCACAAAATTCTTCAAAATATTTGTTTGGGAATTCTCCACCTATATCACTTCTTATCGTTACAATGCAGTAGCCTTTCTCATTGCATACTCTTTTGCAGAAGGTTGAGATAGCTTTTAAGGTATCATCTATTTGTCTTTGGTAGATAATCCAAGTGAATCTAGTGCAGTCATCAATGATGACAAAGCGATATCTATGTACAAAAAGACTAGCCGTTCTAGTAGGTCCAAACAAGACCATTTATAACATTTTCAGAGGTCTGGAAGTACTTAAAACATTCTTCGCTTTGAAATAATTTTTTAATTGTTTTCCTAGAAGTCATGTAGAGCATGTGACATTAGACTAGAAAGGTAACTTTGGCAGACCACGTATCGAGTCGTGTTTGACGATTTTGGTAATGGTCTTTGAGGATGCATGCCCTAACTTTCAAACATATAAGTTCTCAAATTGTTTTATAAAAGAGTTTTTAGCTGCATATAGGTTCAAACATTTTTTAGGGATGGAGAAAAGCAATAAGAAAAAACAACACAAAGGGATTTCTATCCTAGTTCACCCAATATCGACAGGCTACGTCCAGGCCTTGGCTTCCACCAAGATTTTCACTAAGCAAGTATTAAACATGACTTGTCTCACTATTAGACAAGACTTCTCCGAACAAGTATTCGACAAGTCTTCTCCCAACAAGTATTCTACAGGACTGCTCCTAGTATTCGACAAAACGTCTCTCAATAAGTATTCTACATGACATCTCTTAGTATGAGATAAAACTTCTCCAAAATACTACGTGATTTTTCGTTCTACTTTGAGTCTCTTCTTAAAGAGTGATGGAGAGAGTTAAGCTCGGGTAACTCTTATACAAGTATATGAATTTGACACTAATTGGCTCAAGAGCTTTTCATAGAACATTTGACACTTGGTTACTCTGATTCGGTGTGAAGAACTTGATTTTCTTTTTGGCTTGAACACTTAGAAGATAGATGGAGTTCTTGAAGTGTCTAGTTTTATAGTCTTCATTTTATACTTCTCCATATGGATGCTTTGAATATTTTATACTTCTCCATAAGGACACTCAGCTTTGATATGCTCAGGCTTCTTGGATTCGTAGAAGATGATAGATTATTTTTAGAGATTTGTTCTCCATCCTTGAAGCTTGATGATGGTATTTCTGAAGTTTGATTCCTTCCTGCAGTTTCCTTTGGAATTATTTCCAGCATTCTTCCTTTTCAACCACATCCTTTTAAATTTTCTAGTAATGAACGCTTGTTCATCATCTGAGTCGTCTCATGACTCCTCCATTTCTTCATGAAATTATGGCACACGCGGACAGATGTTCTACCAGATGTCTAAGACATCTTGTATAACATAATACAAAAACAATTAATTGAATATGCAAAGTAAAGAACATAAACTGAGACAAGACACACAGGATTGTTAACTCAGTTCGGTGCAAAATCACCTACGTCTGGAGGGTTTTCACCCAAGAGAAAGATAGTCCACTATTCAGAGAAATTGTACACAAAAGGTCTTAACAGAACTGCCCCAGCTCCCAGCCTTTTCTACCTATCTCTACAAGTGATTAATACTTAGTCTTTCCCATAAGTATGAGAGCCCCTCTCACTTTCTCTCAATCACTGCCACAGTGATTCAATAGCTTACAACACGAGCAAAGACAGATCTCATGATCAAACAACAAAAATTAACTCTCAGCAAAAGAACCAATACATGAATAAGCTGAGAGAACAACAAGTGTGAACACAGACAAGAGTAAACCCTAGTTTTACTCAACAGAAGCTCTCTACCTAACACTAGGTTTCGGTCTTCATATATAACAGTCATCCAAGCCTTGTCTTCGATGGGATTGGACGAGCACAGGTCCACACAACACTCAAGGAGTTAGTAGGAAACAAATCTGCAGAAGCATCTTCAATATAAAGTTTCCTATTCCATAAATAAAACTCCCACAATCTTCAAATCAAATCTTTGAAACCGAGTTGATTACATAATAATATAATCCTTGGGCGGCGCACAGAAGCTTCCAGAAATACCCTATCTTGATCACCAAGTAACTAGAACAAAGCTTCACAGAAAACCTAGCCAACTCATTGCAGGTTTCGCAGGGACAGATGTCACAGGCAAGATGTTGTGACATCGGGTCCGACATGTTGGCCAAAAACATAACTTAGCTAAAATGCAGACAACATAGCAAAGGAACAACAATCTCCCCCTTTGTCAAATTTTAGCTAATACAATCCACTACCATAAATAACTCTTCAACAGCTTGGAACTTGAAAAACACTTGAATCATCATAGAAGAGCATCCAACAAACAAGGTAGCTTACACATCAACATAGCTGGTAGCATTAGCTATGCACCTTTCCATCTCAGAACCATTCTCAGTGCAGCAGAATACCATATCAGAGTTTAGCACAGCAGAACACAATCAACTATCATAAACAACAAGATGTTGTTTGAATAGAACACACAACTGCACGGTAACAAGAAGCTACCAAACCCTAATAGCAGAAAGCTATAACAGAACCAGCTACCAAATACCAGAGATAACCAAATACTAATTACTCCCCCTTATTAGCATAATTTGGCAAAGGTATTTCTTTGTCTCCTTCCCAGATTTTGGAATATGAGAACCTCTGGAAATCTTTGAAGATTTAGCAGCAGATCCTACGTTCTTCTGCTTCATTATGTTTGCATCCTTCTTCTTGACACCACTAACAGGAACAGGGACCTTTTTGATGAGCAATTCTCCATCAGAGTCTTCATCAGATGCAATCACCTTCTTTTCTTTACCATTTTTTGTGGATGAAGTGGGGGTTTTCCAAACAGGAACCCCCTCAGAGAAAAAAACTTCATGTGCAGAGGTTTCATCCTCATCGTGCTCCGTTTGACTAGAAGCATGAGACTTGAAAATAGAACCAGAGGGAGAGGATTGATGTGTCAATTCAACATCTGGTTCAATATTCGCAACAGTAGCTACATTTGCAAGCTTCTCAAGAGCCTCATTCGCTTCTTGATTCACAGCATCTGGAAGATTTGGATTTTGATCATCCTCATCATCAGAAATATTTTGTATACCCAAATTCTTACTGGGTCCTCTCTTAGGAGCTACATGCTTGATACGAAGGCTTCTTCTTCTTGGTTTGACTAATCCAGTTGGAGCATGGATATCACTTGCAGCTTTATGGGGAACCCCAGAGGGATTTGAACAATGCAGTGGCACTCACAATCTTCACATTGTGTTCTGGGGTGATGATCTTGGAGCCTCCCTTCTTCTTTTTGCCAGAATCATGAGTCATTGTGAAGTGAACTGTAGAGAAAACTTAAAAATAACCGTTGAAGGCTAGAGAGAGAAAATAGTCACACTTTTGGATAAAATACTGAAAAGGATTGATGAATCCCAATACACGATCATGGGCAGTTATATAATGAGCAATATAGTCGTTGCCCGTGACAAGTGTCATTAACTGCTACAACTCAGTTAGGACACAAATCCCTAACTTTCCTCGTAATTTCTCAAATTTTGCCGCATCCAATGCTTTTGTAAAAATGTCTGCTAACTAAAAATAAGTTTCCACATGTTCAAGAGTGATAATCTTTTCTTCCACTAATTCTCTAATGAAATGATGACGGGTATCAATGTGTTTGGTTCTATTATGCTGGATTGGATTTTTGGAAATGTTGATAGCACTCAGGTTGTCACAGAACAATGTCATGGCATCTTGTTTGACATCATATTCCTTCAACATTTGTTTCATCCACATCAATTGGGTGCAACCACTCCCAGCAGCAATGTACTCTACCTCAGCTGTGGATAAGGAAACACAGTTTTGCTTTTTGCTGGACCAAGAGATGAGATTATTTCCCAAGAAGAAACAACCCCCTGAGGTGCTTTTTCTGTCATCTGCATTTCCTGCCCAATCTGCATCACAATATCCTATCAACTTAGGATCAGTGTTGTGAGCATAAAAAATACCATAGTCAATAGTTCCACCGATGTACTTGATGATCCTCTTGACTTGTAGAAGATGACTTTCCTTAGGTGCAGCTTGATACCTAGCACAAACTCCAACTGAGAAGGCAATGTCAGGTCTGCTAGCAGTGAGATACAGCAAACTTCCAATCATGCTTCTGTATAAGCTTTGATCAACATCTATTCCATTCTCATCCTTAGTCAGTTTGACATGAGTTGCTGCAGAAGTTCTCTGGTGTGTTGCATTTTCCAGGCCAATTTTTTTAACCAATTCCTTAGCATACTTACTCTGAGAAATGAACATAGAGTCCTCCATCTGTTTCACTTGCAAGCGCAGAAAGTAGTTTAGTTCCCCTACCATGCTCATCTCAAACTCAGATTTCATTTGTTTGACAAAATGTTCTGCCATCTGGTCTGACATGTCGCCAAAGACAATGTCATCAACATATATCTGCGCAGTCATCAATTTTCCTTTGACACTCTTTACAAATAAAGTCTTATCAATTCCACCTTTGTTGTAACCATTGCTAGTTAGGAATTCAGTAAGTCTTTCATACCAAGCTCTTGGTGCCTGTTTTAATCCATATAGTATCTTTCTCAACTTGTACACATGTTCTTGATAAGTTGAGTCTGTGAACCCTTTTGGCTGTTCAACATAGACTTCTTCATTCAAATAACCATTCAAGAAAGCACTTTTAACATCCATTTGAAACAATCGGAACTTCAGAAGACATGCCACTCCAAGCAAAAGTCTGATGGATTCTAATCTAGCCATAGGTGCAAAAGTTTCATCAAAGTCCACTCCTTCAATCTGAGTATACCCTTGAGCTACAAGCCTGACCTTATTTCTGGTGACATTGCCACTTTCATCTGACTTGTTTCTGAAAATCCACTTGGTACCTATGACATTTACACCATCTGGTCTAGGCACTAGATTCCACACATCATTTCTTTTAAACTGAGCCAACTCTTCCTGCATAGCATTTATCCAGTATTCATCTGTGAGGGCTTCCTTGACGTTCTTGGGTTCAATTTTTGAGATGAAACAACCATTTGCAATGATTTTTCTGGACCTTGTAGTTACTCATGTGTTAAGATCTCCTATGATGTTTTCCTTTGGGTGAATCTTCTAAATTCTGATAGAGGGTCCTTTGTTATGTGGTGATGTGCTTTCATCTTCATCTTCAGTTTCACTGTCTGAAGCGATGTCAGTGACATGTGGTCTGACAACGGATTGTGGTGGAAGATCTTCTTCAACATCCTGTGTAACTTCATTTTCTTCCAATTTATCATCAACCACTACATTTATGGATTCCATCATTGTCTTGGTGCGTGAGTTGTAGACTCTATATGCCCTGCTGTTTGTAGAGTATCCTAGAAAAATACCTTCATCACTCTTTGGATCCATCTTTCTTCTTTGCTCTCGATCAGCTAGTATGTAACATTTACTTCCAAAAACATGAAAGTATGTTACAGTAGGTTTTCTCCCTTTCCACAACTCATACAAGGTGGAAGTAGTTTCAGACCTAATTGTCACCCGATTGTGAATGTAACAAGGTGTATTCATTGCTTCAGCCCAGAAGTGATAAGGAAGTTTCTTGGAATGCAGCATTACTCTGGCAGATTCTTGCAATGTTCTATTCTTCCTTTCCACCACTCCATTTTGTTGAAGAGTAATAGGTGCTGAGAACTCGTGACCTATTCCTTCACTGGCACAATAGTCTAAGAATCTGCTATTTTCAAACTCCTTGCCATGATCACTTCTGATTTTGATAATTCCATAACCCTTCTCTCTCTAGAGTTGTTGACACAGTCCTTTGAACACATCAAACGTGTCTTATTTTTCTGCAATAAAATTCACCCAGGTGTATCTTGAGAAGTCATCAATACAAACAAAAGCATACCTTTTTCCTCCAATACTTTCTACTTGCATTGGCCCCATGAGATCCATATGAATAAGTTCCAGTGTTCTGGTTGTTTCCACATGCTGCATCTTCTTGTGAGAGGCTTTTGTTTGTTTTCCAACTTGGCATTCCCCACAGATTTTTCCTTCTTCTATCTTCAAGGTTGGTAGACCTCTGATAGCCTCCTTTGAGATTATCTTCCTCATGCTTGTTAGATTTAGATGTCCAAGCTTTTGGTGCCATAGCTTGACTTCCTCTTCCTTGGTTATCAAACATCTTGAGGACATAGATTTGTACTGAGAAATCCACATGTAGCAATTATCCTTTGACCTTGCACCTCTCATGACAAATTCACCATTTCCATCTGTTACTTGACATCCAGTTTTGCAGAATGTAACATCTAGATCCAAGTCACATAGCTGACTTATGCTTATCAGATTTGCCGCTAGACCTTCTACTAGCAAGACATCATCCAGCTCTGGAGATCCACTACTAACAAGCTTTCCGGATCCTTTGATTTTTCCTTGTGCACCATCACCAAAAGTAACATAACTGGTGGAGTGTGGTTTTACATCACCAAGATAATTCTTTACTCCAGTCATATGCTTGGAACACCCACTATCAAAGTATCAATCCTCTTTTGAAGAAGCTCTCAGAGAGGTATATGCAACTAGGGCCGATGTGTTGATCTTAGGCTTCCACTTCTTCTTCTTTAACTCATTAGAGTTGGATGTAGCTGAACTTCTTTTTGGAAACTCATGTAGCCTGTAGCAATAAGGTTTTATGTGGCTATACTTCCCACAATGGTGACATTTCCATCCGGTTTTGTTTCTTTTCTGTGCTTGAGAATAAGCATATGGAATCTGAGAGTACACATGTTTGACACCATGTTGTGACATCGGGTTTGACATGTGAAATTCAGTTTTCCTTTCAGCAGGAACAAACTGATGAGTGACCTTTCATATCTCTGGGGGTTTTTACTGTTTCTAGCATGAGATCAAACATATCAGTTCCATTATTCAACATGCGTACAAATTTAACCATACCTTCCAGATTGGATTTCAAGACAGATGCTTCCTCCTAAAGTTTTTTATTTAGAATTAGAAGTTCTTGTTTTTCCTTCTCAAGCTTTGTGACGGTTTTGTCCAGATTCCTGCCATAGTTGCAAGCCTTATGCCATTTTTTCAACAAGAGCTTGTATGCAGCAGCAAGTTCTTCATCTGAGATTTCTTCATCACTGGAGTCACTATCAGTGTTGTATTTTACTGTCAATCCCATTACTGGATGTTCCTTTTCTTCCTCAGAATCATCATCTGACCATGTTGTCACCATTCCTTTTTCTTGCCTTTTGAGGTATGTTGCACATTCTGTTCTGATATGACCAAAACCTTCGCATTCATGACATTGTACCCCTTTTACTTTGCTTGCTCTGTTTTCTTCTCTGTTTTTGGGAGCCATCCCTGTGTCCTTTCTGGTGGCAGACCTGTTGTCAGTGACACTTGGTCTAGAACTTCTGTCAAATCTTCTCATGACTTTGTTGAATTTTCTCCCAAGCAAGGCTAGTGCTTCTTCCAGATTTTCATTTGTGTCTCCACCATTCTGACTTCCTTTTCCCAGATTTGACACAAATGCTATGCTCTTGTTCTTTTTCTCAGACCTATCATTGATTGACATTTCAAAGGTTTACAATGAACCAATTAGTTCATCCACTTTGATGCTACTAATGTCTTGTGCCTCATCGATAGCAGTGACCTTCATGTCAAATTTCTTAGGTAAAGACCTAAGGATTTTTCTGACCAATTTCTCATCTGTCGTGGGTTCTCCTAGTGCAAAAGATGCATTTGCCATATCACGCACACGCATATCAAACTCAGAGATTGTTTCTTCCTCCTTCATCTTGAGATTTTCAAATTGAGTAGTTAGCAGTTGTAGTCTTGATAAGCGAACTCTGGTTGTACCTTCATGCGCAACCTTGAGAATTTCCCAAGCATCCTTAGCAGTAGTACAAGTATGAATCAGTCTGAACATGTTCTTGTCAACACCATTGAAAATAGCATTTAGAGCCTTAGAGTTTGCAGCAGCTTCTTCATCTTCAGTCTTGCTCCAATCTACTTCAGGTTTGAGTTCAGTAGTTGTGGTTCCTTCCTTGGTTTGCACTGGATGAGTCCACCCTTTGAGCACGGACTTGTACTCCTTTCCATCATCAATAGATCTGAGAAATGCAACCATGCGAGCCTTTCAGTAGTCATAGTTTGTCCCATCAAGCATAGGTGGCCTGTGAATTGAACCCACATCCTTGCCGTTGTCCATGATACCAGAATAGTAAATCCCTGGAGCTCACCCAATCAGAACAGGGTGCCTGCTCCGATGCCAATTGAAATTCTGGCACACGCAGACAAATGTTCAACCAGATGTCTAAGACATCTTGTATAACATAATACAAAAGCAGTTAATTGAATATGCAAAGTAAAGAACATAAACTGAGACAAGACAAACAGGATTGTTAACTCAGTTCGGTGCAAAATCACCTACGTCTGGAGGGTTTTCACCCAAGAGAAAGATAATCCACTATTCAGAGAAATTGTACACAAAAGGTCTTAACAGAACTGCCCCAGTTCCCATCCTTTTCTACCTATCTCTACAAGTGATTAATACTTAGTCCTCCCCCTGAGTATGAGAGCCCCTCTCACTTTCTCTCAATCACTGCCACAGTGATTCAATAGCTCACAACACGAGCAAAGACAGATCTCATTATCAAACAACAAAAATCAACTCTCAGCAAAAGAATCAATGCATGAATAAGCTGAGAGAACAACAAGTGTGAACAAAGACAATAGTAAACCCTAGTTTTACTCAACAGAAGCTCTCTACCTAACACTAGGTTCCGGTCTTCATATATAGCAGTCATCCAAGCCTTGTCTTCGATGGGCTTGGACGAGCATAGGTCCACACAACACTCAAGGAGTTAGTAGGAAACAAATCTGTAGAAGAATATTCAATATATAGTTTCCTATTCCAGAAATAAAACTCCCACAATATTCAAATCAAATCTTTGAAACCGATTTGATTACATAATAATATAATCCTTGGGCGGCGCACAGAAGCTTCCAGAAATACCCTATCTTGATCACCAAGTAACCAGAATAAAGCTTTACAGAAAACCTAGCCAACTCATTGCAGGTTTCACAGGGACAGATGTCACAGGCAAGATGTTGTGACATCTGGTCCGACATGTTGGCCAAAAACATAACTTAGCTAAAATGCAGACAACATAACAAAGGAACAACATTTCATATGAATCTTCAACCTTGAGAGCCTTGGAGCTTTTGAATTTTGTTTTAAAAGCCATTGACTTGTTCTTTCTTCCTCCATCATCTTGATCTAGTTCCACTTCATGAACCATCAATGAGTCAAGAAGATCTTCCAACTTGAAAATTTTGTGATCTTTGGCTTCATGAATAGTAGTGGCCTTTGCTCTTCATTTTCTAGACTTAGGATTTTGTTGACTTGATCAATATTATCATAGATTCTTCCAAAATGTTTGATTTTATTGATGATGGCCTGAAATCTTTCAAACATCTCATTGATGTTTTCGCCTTCCTTCAATTTGAACATCTTATGTTGAGTGATCAGCAAGTTGATTTTATTTTTCTTCACATTTCATGTTCCATCATCTGTTATGGCTAGGGCATCCTAGATTTCTTTTGCTGATTCACAACCATCAACTCTATAATTTGGGCTTAGCGCACAGATGACGTTAACTTTGAGCTATAATTTTATTGGTTGTTTAGACAATGCGCGTCAGTCCATTAAATTTTGGGAATGTGTTCTCTAGTGTCAACATCAATATGAACATAGTTTCTTGTTTCAACTATGTCCCACATTTTGTAGCTAGTGGACTGTAGAAACATAGTCATTTCCTTTTTCCATTGTGGATAATTTGTTCCATAGCTTGTACATAGCAGAGGCCTTTGGTAAACTGAAGTTGTTGTAGTTACCACACCAACAAGCTCTGGTACCATTTAAGGAAAACTATAGGCAATAAGGGGGAGGGGTTGAATTGTGTCTAAGAAATTTAATCAAGGTTGACTGGATTTTTATGGTATCTATTGAATGCTTTATAGAAATACATCGTCTGTTGAAGCAGTGGGTAAGCAGTAGGATAAATTAGGAGGACAGTAAACAATGCACATTAGGGGTGTAATCGGACTAGATTGGTTCGGATTCAGGATGTTTAAATGTCTGAACCAATCAAACATATTCGGTTTGGATTGTTTCGAATTTTTTAATTTCTGCTTCAAAAATATATAGTTTAGAAATTTGCACGAAAATTATTCTAGAAACGTGAAAAATTATAAAAGAGTTAATTACATTCTACTACCTTGAGGTTTCTCTATATTACACTAAACTCCAAACTTACTTAAATATTACACTCCACCCCATTTTTTGTTAGGGAATATTGTTAAAAAAATTGTTATCTACTTGAGAAAAATGGGATGGAGTGTAATATTTGAAAGTTTGGAGTTTAGTGTCATATAAGGAAACTTCAAGGTAGTTGAGTGTAATTTTTCACGTTTCTAGAATAATTTTCGTGCAAATTTCTAAATTATATATTTTTGAAGCAGAAATTAAAGTGTGTTTGTTTCAACTTATTTTTAGAAAATAGGGTTTTCCCCCCCTCTTGACTAAACTCATGCAAACCAACATGTGGGCTAGGGTTTGACTTTTACCTTTTTAAGCCCAAACCACTTAAACCTATGGCCCACTAATCAACCCTAATCAGGTCTGAACATAATTAAAACCCAACTATTTTTAATTAAAAATCCAACCAAATTCGGAATAAAAATAAGGCTTAAATACTATTTTGGTCCTTGAAATTGTAAAGAAAATCAAATCTGATCCCTGTAAAATTTTCGCATCAAATTGGGTCCCTGAAATTGTTTTTTTAATCTAATTAAGTCCTTTTGCTCAATTTTGACTAGTCAACGGTCCAGTGGAAAGCCTAGTCAGCTAAGGATGGCCACATGCACTTTTTTCACATCAATTTTAGTCCCTTAAAAAATATTTTAATCAGTTTTAGTCCTTGTTCTTCCACCTTCCTCTTCCACCTTCTTCCTCTTCCTCCATAACTCAAATCCTTAAACCTAGAAATTCAAAACCCTAAAAAAAACTATATGTTTATCACATTCACCTTGTTCTTCCTTTTGAATTTATGTGATTTGAGTTATGGAGGAAGAGGAAGAAGGTGAAAGTGGAAGAACATGAAGGTGGAAGAACAGAAACTAAAATTGATTAAAATACTTTTTAAGGGACTAAAATTGATGTGAAAAAATCCACGTGGCCGTCCTTAACTGACTAGGCTTGCCACTGGACTGTTGACCGGTCAAAATTGAGCAAAAGGAGTTAATTAGATTAAAAAAACAATTTTAGGGACTCAATTTAATGCGAAAATTTTACAAGGACCAGATTTGATTCCCTTTACAATTTCAAGGACCAAAAGGTTATTTAAGCCTAAAAATAAAAACACATTAATAAATTCGCTGGCACTTTACAACCAGAACCCTGCTCGGTAAAATTCGAATATCTCGAGCTACAGAGGTCGGAATGACCTGATTCCACTTCGAGAATTTTCTACACTTAAAGGGCTACAACTCTCATCAAGGAAGTTTTCCTAAATGAGGTCGTTAAGTCCCTCTAAAAATTCACACAAGGTGACAGCTAAAATCTGTCAAAACTCAAACTCAACCAAAATCTCATTTTATTCAAACTTTCACTTTGCACAATACAACATGAGTTCAGGGCCTTACAATACCACCCCCCTTAAAACAGTTTCGTCCTCGAAACTACTATAGGAAGACACACCACGCTTCCATTGCGCACTCTGATACTCTCCACAAATTTCTCAGTCGTCTCGACGCATAGGTTATTGTCCTTAGTCCCAGCTTTCTGGTCTTCACAAGATATCTCTAGTGGTCTGGTTCCACATCATTTTCACAAAGGAAAACGTATCTCCTTAACGTTCCTTTCATAGTCCAACACCAACTATCAAGTTGATCAGGCTCAATATCCAAAAGATGGCAATCAGGAAAAATATTTGGTAAGGATGTTCAAGTCACTCTCATTTCACTGTCTATAACCTAGACACCCGTCGCAGAACCTCACGGAACTCTTCTGTTAGAACACGACCCAAACTGCCTCACTGCAGTCACACAAAACAACAAAAGTTTAAGTCAAACAGGTGTTATGCTCATGCTGGTACACACTGGTCGGCGTCCCGTCCAGGTGATCCAGATGCAACATCAACAGCTCAGACACGGGAAAACAAACTTTTCGGACACCGAGCTCAAAGGTTCCATCCACCAATTCACTCGTTCAGTAGTTCCATCCACCACCTAGTCCATTCGACGGTTCCATCCACCATCTGGTTTGTCCGATTTATGGTTCCATCCACCATATACGATCGTTGGTTCCATCCACCAATCCCGTCTTTCCTGATGGTTCCATCCACCATCTCGGTCTGACCAATGGTTCCATCCACCATCTCATCGACCTTGATGGTTCCATCCACCATCTCGATCGACGCACTCCGTTCACTGGCTCCATCCGCCATCTCATCGACCTGGATGGTTCCATCCACCATCTCGATCGACGCACTCCGTTCATTGGCTCCATCCCCCATCTCATCGACCTTGATGGTTCCATCCACTATCTCGATCGACGCACTCTGTTCACTGGCTCCATCCGCCATCCTTTCTTAGCTCATGGTTCCATCCGCCATCTTTGCTAAGTGAGGAAAAATCAGGAGTGTAACACAATCACACAAAACACCACAAAAACGTAAGGAAGACATTGACTCGGTCAATGTTCTCCCCCGCCTCTATGACTCAACAATGAGCCTTCAGCACACCAAATCACATCACACACATAAATCACAAACCATTCACAAAATGAAATAATACCAAATATTATTTATTTTACCAAGTCTGACACAAAGTCTCGGTGTGGTCAGGCGTGTCCCACTTGGAGCATCCATTCCAACCTCAATCTTTGGTAAGCGACAACCCTTAGATATCTAGCAATCATCTACATATAGACCTAGATATCACGCTCGTACTAGGGCACTAGGCGCCAAATCCAAGTCCAATTGATCAACCGTTTATTAGCTAATTATCATCTTAATACCTAACAATCCATACGTCATCTCTTGTTTCGGAACTATCCTCATTCAGACCTTAATCAATCTTTCACTTAACCACAAATCAAATTATAGCTTATTTTTAAGTCTGAAATCTCTGCATAACTCAGAATTCATTCCCTTCAAGATCTAACCATATACTGTGCCTCAAGGGACTTAGCCCAACTTTCGCTCCCTAGATTTTAATCTTCAAAGGTTCAACTGCTATCGTCACAACTAAAACCATTAAATCTCTTATTCATACTTGTCTCTCAACTCTCAAAGACAATCTTAACCCCTAAGGTTTTAATCTAGCTTAGTATGTAAGACCCAAGTTTTTAAACTTATGCCAACTAAATAGAATCCTATTCACGATTAGGGTTGATGTATCGTGAAGGGAAACCTGAACTAGAGTTTACCAAATGAAATAAATTTATGAAGGAGAAAGTTCAGGAAAAGTCAAAGGATTATATCGAAGTCGATTTAAGTTATAGACCGATCGTTAAACGCTTAAACCTAGGTCAGAAACCCTAGTATATAGCTAGTTTTCACTTTTAGGCACGATGGAAGTTAATTCCAAAAATCTTCAGAGAAATGTTAGAACTTCTCTTTTTCCATATATCACAATCGTTTCGAGGCGAAACTCTAGAATCTACGAACGTCCGTTTCCAATTATCGGAAGTTTGCCGAAACCGAAACCCTGGTATTTCAAAACCCTAGAATCACCCGACGATGAAGACTTTTTCTATTCGGAACATCAAATGAAGATTCTACACGCATACACCCATTTCTCTTGATGATTTCAATCTTTCTTCAGAAGGAAGTTTTCTATTCCGACATCCGATGCAAAAAGCAACTTATCGGGTAAAATAGTTTTATACCGATTATGCATTAGTCGCCAAAAATACAAGGAGACATCTTTTGAGTTTTGGAATTCTTTTGCCAAAACCTATCTTAGAATTCACGGAGAATGACGCCGGAAAAATCAGATTCGCGAAACTTCCATTTTACCGCGTTTTGCCAACCTCTATATATAGCAAGAAAGGTGAGAAAAATTACAAAAACTCCTCCATTTTCTCTCCAAGGCCGCGAGCTCCATAGAAGGAAGAGGAAGAAGAGATTTTGTTCAATCCTTGCTTGATCGTCGATTAATCAGTTGCTACTTCAAGGTTTCGAGGTATAGTCGCTAATCCTTACCTCTGATCGCTTTTTCCATAGCTTTTCTGTAGACTTTTCTGAGCTGATAGTTTTGAGGTTTTTGCAAAACTATCCTGAATATTTCATTTTTGATTCTAAACATCTTCCTTATGTTCCCAAGATCACTTCTGCCGGATTAGATTTTCCATTATGCCGCCGGATTTCCGCCGGAATCAATTTTAGCCTTAAATACCCATTTTTGGGGTAAAGCTTCAACCTTTAGGCTGAAAACTATCGCCTTAGCTTAGTGCTAGTAGGATTAGTTGTCATAAACGTCGTTAGTAACGTCCCTGTCAAATTTGCTTTTTGGGATTTCAGTTTTGAAATTCTAAGTTAAAAATCATGACCAAAATACCCCTGCGACAGTTTTTGATCCGATAATTTTTCCGAGTTTAGAATACCCTTAGTTACGGCTAATGAAAGCATAGGAACCAAGTTTGATTGAAGAAAAATCGAATCCCACAATTGTGAAAAGTGGCCGAGCCCTATAGGGGAGGAGGAGGAAAATTCCTTTTTCGAAAACTTTTCCTTTCGCGCTAGATTATCATACCTCGGAGTATGTACTACTTCGGGTAACCTTAGTGAGCATTGATAGCTTAGTTTCCGATAGATTCTGATAGTATTTCTGTGGTTTTGCTCTAAAGGTGATTTTGAGGAATTCCCAGAGGAGCAAGGCTTTGCTTGTGAGGAAGAGCTAGAAGATCATCCTGGAGAATCTTTAGGTGAGGGCTTCTCACTGAATCTCTAGATAATGCTTAGGGTCGATGCTTTCGACATTGTTTACTGTTTATGCACTTGTTTGTGTTTGATTGGAAAAATGTTTTCTGAGGCTTCGGCTGACAATGTAGATGATTCATCTACTGAATGTTTTTGAGATTGAATTACATGGTACGTGCTAAGTGGGTAATCTAGGATGTGTGATGCATGCTTTATATGCTAAATGCTACGTGTTTATTCTGAGATGTATTGATATATGACATGTTTGTTGACTGTGATGATTTAATTATGTCTTTCGCTCATATCTGTGGTTCTGAGGAGTGAGAATAGCGGGCAGGTCATGCCGATTTTATTTTGAGAGTTTTGAGGAAGTTTGATAGGACGAATGAGATTCGGGCCTTGTTATGGTTATTATGAATCGAGACATTCTCTGGATTCATTTGGGGATTAGGAGATCCCGAGAACTTATAAGTTTTGAGATAAGACTAAAAGGATAATTATTTTGTGAAGAAAACTCATAAGACCATAAACAACCTCTAAATCTTTAAGTAATGATAATAATCTCGAAGGAAGCGTAGGAGTCGAATCTTAGTTTTGGAAAACGAGAAGTGTCGTGGGATCCAAGTGTTGAGAAAGTTGAGAAGTTTTGAGTATGTTGATACTCTTGTGCTGTGGAAGCAGTTGTGTCGTTGGGCTATCCGAGGGATGAGCCGAGAAGCTTCACTGAGGCGTGAGACCTTGTGAATGCGGGATACTCCACTGAGGCGTGAGACCTTGTGGAAAGCATGGACCTTCACTGAGGCGTGAGACCTCGTGAACAGCATGAAGCTTCACTGAGGCGTGAGACCTTGTGAATGCGGGATACTCTTGTGCTGTTGGAGCAGCTGTGTTGTTGGACTATCCTGGGGATAAGTCCGGGAAACCGGTAGTTTCCGAGTATGTTTATACTCTTGCTCGTTGAGCAGTTTTGACCATCGGATTGAGATGAGTCGGATGATTTGGAGATCATCATGAGTTATGTGTTGATGTGAAGAAGTGTCTTTTGTCGCAGAATCGACTGTTACCTTAGGGTAAGTTTTTAGAGACATTGATTTTGCTAGAACACGTGGCGACGTGTCGAGTGAGATTCGGAGACGTTGTTTGACTAATCATCCTGCATTCATGCAACATTAATGAGGTATTAACACAGGACGTACTCTGGACCTCGTCGGTTTCCAAAATGGTCATAAGACCCGGAATGCCGTGTAAGAGCGTTTGTAGACGTCTCTTGTAGCAGACCGAAATGGCAGACCTACGGGTTACGGCTGATCTGACTACCTTTGTGTGGTGTAAGAGGCACGCGGGCCGAAATGGTCCCACCGTGGCTGGTGTTAGGGCTGATCCGTTTGATGTCCATCCGTTTTCCGGAATGCATGTGGTTAACTGGGTTAACCGTCATTCGCATATCATGCAACATGCATACTAATTTAGTTGTTGAGTGTGATTGTTACTTGTTAATCCTATTTGGAACATGTTAATTGTTATTATTGTCGTTTATGTTCTTTGTGGAATTTCAACCTTAGGATGTTATCCCTAGCTATAAGCCTAAGTGGCTATTCTATTATCTGTATCTATCGATGCTATTATTTACGTAATTCTTTGGAGTTGACCCTCGCGTCTTCTGTGTGTGCTTTGGCGGACAAACGCCCTTTTGTCAGATGTCTTTGGCGGGCTGGTTCACGACGGTTCACCCTTCGGGGGAAACTAGGGTTGAGATGCTGGAACCGGAGCGCATCGCGGTAGCGAGAGGAGGACGGATGGTGTACATAGACTAGGTCGTTCTGGATTTTGAATTTGGACGACGATCATGCTAGCACGTAGGTTTTAGTGCTGGTGTGAGCTCCTCGAGTTGGGATTAGTGTAGGAGTAGAGTCTTAGCTCTGAACATCATTTACTTCTTTGGGGACAGGGTAGTTTTCCGCCTATAGCTTTTTGTGTGGTTTCCTTACGGGAATCACAGAGAGTTGGTTGGACTTAGGAGGTCTTATTTTCAGACCATTGGGTCAGCTTATTCTCAGTTTTGAGGGATGGTGTTGCGAACACTTCACCTTTTCATTTGGTTTGTACATATTGCCTACGGGCGTTACACTGTTCTTTCCGTCACTGGAGGTTACTCGTGACGAGGATGCCATTTACAACGGGGGCTGTTATATATATTGTATATTAGTTTTATTGCTTTTCGCATTTGGGTTTTATTTGGTTCAGTCTTGTCTTAGCTATTATAAAAAAAAAATATATTCACGTTTTTCCGCATTAAGTTTATTTTTGGTTACTAAAGTGACGCCACCAAAATCGGGGTGTTACATAGTAAATCTCACTTAGTAATCCTAACACATTTCTCTGAAATCCATATCAACACTCTCATGTATTCAACTTATGCTAAAACTTTCTTTCTCTAGCTTGATCACTATGACACCAATCAACTTCTTACTCTCTCAATCCAATTCTAACAAACTTTAAGTCCTACACAATTAGGACAAGAATTTATGGACTTAAAATCTAAACCTTCACCCAGTTCGCACCAATAATGTCCTCTAACTCTTCAACACTTTTTAGATGAATATTCATTTCTTAGCACTATGACTTCTTCACAAAGGGATCAAATACCTAACAAAACTCATCTCTCAGATTTGACCAACATCTATCAATTCCTATCAACCTTTTTATCATGGTCCATTGCCAGCTATAATTCTGAATATCACCGCCCTCAATATTAAGTCGATTAGGCTTAATATGTCGAAGATGAAAATTTAGAAAAACCACTGGAAAGGTCAATGAGTCCCTATCATCCAGTAGTCACATAAATTGAGGTCCTATCCAATCGATTCAATTTCTAATACTTCAACCTCAAAAATTATGTACCCTTGACATCTCATCTCTAGAATTTCATATTTCATTCCACTAAGATTCATCCTTAGCTTCTACCTTCTCCTTTTGACATGTCAAACACGTTGATACATACTCGACTACTCGTTTCTTGGAGCAATATCGTGATGGGTGACCTCCTGGGAAGTTTTCCCAGGAAGTGCGCGAGTGAGGACAAAGCGCACTAAAAAGACTCGTGTTGTTACCGTGAGGCCAGTTGTCAGATCGGGATGTTACATGATGTGTGTGTGTTAGAAGTTGACCCTTGCTTGTTTGCTTGTTTGCTGTTTGTTGTTTGGGGCGCTTAATGCCTAGACAACAAGCATGCGTGTGATCAGTCAAGATGCGACCCTATATCTGCTTGATATGGACGATGGCAAGGCTCGAGACATCGACCGCGCGATTGATGGTTCAGCTTTGGGATTGGCGAGAGCAGAGGATGCGAGACAATATGATGCGAGCGTTGGAGGAGGCCTTGGAGGGCACGCGGTCTATGAGTCGGGTATTGAGTGTGATAATTGAGTCTGTACTTGGGGGGTGAGCTGAGATTGGTTATAGGGTTCGAACCTAACCTGGAGACCTTCTTGTCGTGTTGGCTCAGGAGCGGTCGAACACTAGTTTAATCATTATGTTTTAATTTGAAAGAATCATTGTACGCTTCCAAAGCTTTTATTAATAAAATGAAGTTTATTCAGCATTTATTCTATCTTTAACTTACTGTCATTAAAAGGTTTTATTTCGACGAAAATTTACACACGTTTTTGGAAAAAGGTTACTAAAGTGACCCTCGAGAAATCGGGGCGTTACAAAGGAACCACTCGAGTAAGGATGTCAAGGCTTCAGATGCTTACTACTCAATTTGAAAATTTGATGATGACTGAAGAAGAGACTATTTCAGAATTCCACATGCGTGTCCGTGACTTGTCTAATGCTTCATTTGCTTTGGGAGAACCTATGACAGATGAGAAGCTTGTAAGGAAGATCTTGAGATCTCTTCCTCAGAGGTTTGCTATGAAAGTCACTGCAATTGAGGAGGCTCAAGACATTGAGAACATGAAGGTTGATGAACTTATTGGCTCTTTGCAGACATTTGAGTTGAAATTGAGTGGAAAATCTGAGAAGAAGAATAAGAGTATTGCTTTTGTGTCAAACACTGATGAAGGTGATGATGAAGACTGTGAGGGTGAAAATCTTTCTGAGGCTCTGGCTATGCTAGCAAACAAATTCAACAGAGCATTGAGAAAGATTGACAAAAGAACCAGGCCTAATGTCCAGGACATGAAGTTCGACAACAAACCCAAGTTTTCCAATTCACAGAGGAAGACCAAAGAAGAAGAAAGATCTGGTCAGAATAAAGGAGTGCAGTGTCATGAATGTGAAGGATATGGTCATATCAGATCTGAATGCGCCACCTATCTAAAGAAGCAGAAGAAAGATATGATGGTAACTTGGTCAGATGAAGACACTGAAGATGAGGAGGAGATATCTGCAAACAAAGTCAATGCTTTCTTTGGAACCATCTATGAGTCTGATACAAGTGATGAGGACATTACAGATGAGGAACTTCCTGAGACTTACAAGCTGCTACACATCAAGTGGGAAGAAGCATGTAAACTTGTGAGAGAAAAGCAAAGTGAGATAGAACAACTTGTCTCTCAGAATGAAAGGCTGAAAGAGCTCAGCACAAAGCTGAAGGAAGATCTGGAGGAATGGCAAAGTAAGTTTAATAATGCTGATACTATGGAAAAGGCTAATCTAGTGTTGATTAATGCAGGACTTCAAGAGGAAGTGGCAACTCTGACAAGAAAGCTTGAAGCTACTCACAAATCTGTTAGAATGTTGAACAGTGGTTCTGATATGCTTGATGAAATTCTGAAAGAAACTAGCAAGCAAGGAGGGAGTTTGAAGGGAATTGACTTTGACTATAGAAAAGCAAACAAAGAAAATCAGAAAGGTTCAAAGAAATTTGTGTCTGCTGCAAAACAAACTGAATTCAAGAAGCCCAGAAATTATCAGTTGTCAGATTCATTGCCTCGACATGTACCTCTGCTTGTGAGACCCCAGTTTAAGCTTGACAAAACTGTACCTTGGAAGTGTCACTACTGTGGTAAGAATGGCCATATAAAGCCCTACTGTTACAGGTTATATGGTTATCCTCAGATGCACGATAAAAAGCCTGATCAGATGAGGAAGCAATGGAAGCCCAAGGGTGAAGTCAGATGTCAGGTAGCCTACACGTCTTTCAGAGCATCATCAAAGGAAGATTGATATTTTGATAGTGGCTGCTCAAAGCACATGACAGGAAACAAGAACTTCTTGCAAGACATCATAAGTCACTCCACCAACTATGTTACTTTTGGAGATGGAGCTAAAGGAAAGATCAAGGGAGTAGGAAAGCTTGTTAGCACAGAATATCCTAACTTGAACAATGTGTTACTTGTAAATGGTTTAACTGCCAACCTAATCAGCATAAGCCAACTGTGTGATCAAGGGTATGATGTGAAGTTCAATAAAATAGAATGTGTGGTGACTACTGATGATGAGAGAGTTGTGATGAGAGGAGTCAGATCAAAAGACAACTGTTATATGTGGACATCAGAAGAAAAAGCTCATGTTTCCAGATGTTTGTTAACTAAAGAGGATGAGGTGAATGTATGACATCAAAGACTAGGACATCTCAACTACAGGAGCATGCAAAAGATTATTGCAGATGAAGCAATAAGGGGATTGCCCAATTTGAGCTTGGGAGAAGGAAAACTATGTGGAGAATGTCAGATTGGTAAGCAAACCAAGGTGCCACACAAGATGCTCCAGCATCAGACCACGACAAAGGTTCTGGAATTGCTTCACATGGATCTCATGGGTCCCATGCAGGTTGAAAGCTGGGGAGGTAAAAGGTATGTGTTTGTCTGTGTAGATGATTTTTCAAGGTATACATGGGTTGAATTTATGAGAGAAAAATCAGAGACTTTTGAAATATTCAAGAATCTATGTATGAGACTTCAGAATGAGAAGGACTGTGTGATTGTTAGAATCAGAAGTGATCATGGAAGGGAGTTTGAGAATTCAAAATTCTTGGAGTTCTGTGGAACAGAAGGTATTAGCCATGAATTTTCTGCCCCCATCACTCCACAGCAGAATGGAATTGTTGAATAGAACTCTCCAGGAATCAGCTAGAGTAATGTTACATGCTAAGAAGATTCCACACCAGTTCTGGGCTGAAGCTATGAGTACTGCCTGTTACATACATAATAGAGTCACCATCAGGGCAGGGACATCCTCTACACAGTATGAGCTATGGAAAGGTAGAAAGCCGTCTGTAAAATACTTTCATATATTTGGAAGTAAATGTTATATTCTTGCAGATCGTGATCCTAAGAGGAAGCTTGATCCTAGAAGTGATGAAGGAATTTTCATGGGGTATTCTATGAACAGCAAAGCTTATAGAGTTTTTAACTCTCTCACAAGGACCATGATGGAATCTGTGAATGTGATTGTGGATGATGAACCAAGCAAGAAGGAAGAAACAGTTTTGAATGAAGATGATGATGGTGCTGATGTTCCAGCCGATGCTCCAGCAACCGCCCTCGACAATGAGTCCGAAACAAGTGCTGATGAAAAGGAAGACAAAGATATCACACCAAAAAAAGCTCCATCAATCAGGGTTCAGAAGAATCATCCTCAAGAAAACATTATTGGGAATCTTCAAGAAGGGGTGACTACCAGATCCAGAAGTATGATTGCTCACAATTGTTTCATCTCTAAGATAGAACCCAAGAATGTAAATGAAGCTCTCACTGATGAATACTGGATAAATGCTATGCAAGAGGAGCTAGAGCGGTTCAGGAGAAATGAAGTATGGGAGTTAGTGCCTAGGCCTGAAGAAGTAAACATCATTGGCACTAAGTGGATATTCAAGAACAAATCAGATGAAACTGGAACAGTCACAAGGAATAAAGCAAGGCTAGTTGCTCAAGGATATACTCAGATAGAAGGAGTTGATTTTGATGAAACCTTTGCTCCAGTAGCTAGACTGAAATCTATAAGACTCTTGTAAGGTGTTGCTTGTCTCTTGAAGTTCAGACTTTATCAGATGGATGTGAAGAGTGCTTTTCTGAATGGCTATTTGAGTGAAGAAGTTTATGTTGAACAACCTAAAGGATTTACTGATCCACATCATCCAGATCATGTGTACAAGTTGAGGAAAGCCTTGTATGGCTTGAAGCAAGCACCTAGGGCTTGGTATGAAAGGTTAACCGAATTCCTTGTAAGAAATGGTTACAGTAAAGGTGGAATTGATAAAACTCAGGTAAGCTCATGATAGCACAGATTTATGTGGATGACATTGTCTTTGGAGGAATGTCGAACTCAATGGTGGAGCATTTCGTCCGACAAATGAAATCTGAATTTGAGATGAGCCTAGTTGGTGAATTGAATTATTTTCTAGGACTACAAGTCAAAAAAATGGAGGATTCTATGTTCATATCACAGAGTAAGTATGCTAAAGGGTTAGTCAAGAAGTTTGGCCTTGAAAAGGCTGGTCACAAGAGAACTCCTGCTGCTACACACATCAAACTTTCCAAGGATGAGCAGGGGGAAGATGTTGATCAAAGTCTCTATAGAAGTATGATTGGAAGCTTGTTGTACCTTACTGCTAGCAGACCAGACATCACCTTTGCTGTCGGTGTATGTGCAAGATATCAAGCAGCTCCTAAGGCTAGTCATCTGCTACAAGTCAAGAGAATTATCAAGTACATCAATGGCACGAGTGACTACGGTATTCTCTATACTCATGATACAAATTCTTCTTTAGTTGGTTTCTGTGATGCAGATTGGGCAGGTAGTGCAGATGATAGAAAGAGCACATCTAGTGGATGTTTCTTCCTAGGGAATAATCTGATTTCATGGTTTAGCAAGAAGCACAATTGTGTCTCATTGTCAACAGCTGAAGCAGAGTATATTGCAGCTGGAAGTAGTTGTACTCAACTCATGTGGATGAAGCAAATGCTGAAGGAGTATGATGTTGAACAGGATGTCATGACATTGTACTGCGACAATCTCAGTGCAATTAATATTTCTAAGAATCCCATACAGCATAGCAGGACCAAGCATATTGACATTAGACATCATTTTATTAGAGACTTGGTGGAAGATAAAATTGTTAATTTGGATCATGTTTCAACTGACAAGCAATTGGCTGATATTTTCACAAAACCCCTTGATGCAATCACTTTTGAAAAATTAAGAGGAAGTATGGGGATTTGTCTTTCAGATGCATAGCAATTAGCGTGCCCCAGTGTGTTAACGGCTAGTTTATTCTTGGTCATCATTAACTGCCGTTGTGACATCAGCAGACAGAAAGTTACTTCATGGTTCACTTATCCTATAACTACCTCCAACGGGCAAATTGTGTTCTCTCAACCGCTTGTGCATCTATCTTCTTCAAGACTTATCATCTCTCATTTGCAATTCTGTTTCGTTGTTCTGTACTCTGTTTGTAATTGCACTCAATTCATCATGTCTCAAAGTTCAGGAAAGAAGGAATCTGTCAAGGCCAAGATTGAAAGAACTGCTAAAGGAGTCAAGTGTATGGGTTTGAAGAGTGATTCTTCTCAACCATCTTCTGTGTCCAAGAAAGCTCCCAAGAAGATGAGATCAAGAAACCCAACGTGTAAGGTCTACAAATCACAGGTCAAGAACAGCAAAACCCCAAATGTTCCTATCCTTAAGGATGTTCCTGACGAAGAGGAAATCAATGGTGAAGATTCTCCTGTAAAATTGCCCCCTGATGTTGTACCTGATGTTGAGACATCTGGGTCTAAGGAAAGTTCTGCTCAAGAAAATCCTGGAAAGGATTCCACTTCTCATGAAGATTCAGGCGATGCTACCCAGCCTGATTTCTCTTTTTCATCCTCTTCGAAGGATGCTGATCCAAAGAATGGTAACTCTGAGGGTATCAATTTTGAAGAGCCAATCCAGGCTCCAGCCTCTGTTCAGGACATCTCTGATGATGGTTCTGATGATGTTCCTCTGACTGAGTCCTTTGCTGATAGTGTTGCTGCGAGGGTGAAGAAGAAAAGAAGGGGTTCTTCTTCTGAAGTCACTCCTACTCCATCAAAGAAATCCAAGTCTTCACCTATAACCTAAGGGTCACGACAGGCCAGTGTGAAGAGTAAGGGAAAGCAAAAGGAAGACAAGACTCCCAGTGAGAAGAAGAAGAGGAAGATTCCAGTTGAAGACTCTGAGTCAGATGTTGAAGTCGATGTCCAGGACATTCGATCTTCTGAGAAAAGGAAGTTTTCTGGTAAGCGTATTCCTCAGAATGTTTCTGCTGTTCCTATTGATAGAGTATCTTTTCACTTAGAAGAGAATGTTCAGAAGTGGAAGTTTAATTGCAAGAGGAGAATGGCCAAGGAAAGGGAAGTTGGCTCTGGTGTTCTTGAATGTAGAGATGTTATTGCACTTATTGAGAAAGCAGGTCTGATGAAAACTATTCAGAATATTGGAAGGTGCTATGAGAAGCTTCTGAGAGAGTTCTTGGTGAATCTCTCTGTTGATGTGGGACTTCCTGATAGTGCAGAATTCAGGAAAGTCTATGTGAGGGCTAAATGTGTTGTGTTCTCACCTGCTGTGGTCAATCAAGCACTTGGAAGAAGTGCTATTGAATTTGTTGATGGAGAAGTTTCCATGGATGATGTCGCTAAGGAGCTTACTGCAGGTCATGTGAAGAAGTGGCCCAGCAAGAAGTTGTTGTCTACTGGAAATCTCAGTGTGAAGTATGCTATCCTTAACAAGATTGGTGCTGTGAATTGGGTTCCTACTCAGCATACCTCTGGTGTTTCTGCAACGCTTGCCAAATTGATTTATAGGATTGGCAAGTCTATTGCTTTTGATTTTGAAACTTTTGTGTTTGAGCAGACATTGAAGCATGCTGATACCTGTGCTGTGAAACTGCCTGTTTCATTTCCTTCACTTCTTACTGAGATCATTCTAAAGCAGCATCCTCAGATACTTAGGGCTGATGATGTGGCTGTGTCTCGTGGAGTTCCAATCACCTTAGATCAACGTTTGTTTATGGAACCACATGTTCTAGACATTGCCTTACCAACCAGCAGGACATCTGCCCCTCCTGTGACTGAAACTGGCACTCAGGCCATATTTGCTGAACTACAGGAAGTCTCCAAGGCTTTGCAGGAGACCATCAGGGTGAGCACTGCCAGGAAGCTCAAGGTTGATGCTTTGTTAATCAAGCTGCAGGAAGCAGAACGCCAAGAAGGTGAGCAAAGTGCTGCTGCTACAGCTGCTCAGAAGGAAGGATCTGAAGAGAATTCAGAGGAAAGTGCAGATGGGTCTGGGGAGGAGTCTGGTTCTGAAGACTAGTGTGCTATGTTCTTTTGCTCTTTTCGTTTGTTTATGGATGTATTCGTGCACCCTTTGCAAATTTGTGCTAAAAAGGGGGAGTAGTTTGAGATTGAAGATTCTTTTGAAGATTCTATCTGCTATGTGGTCTGTAATATTTTGTGGTACTGCTGTGAAGACCTATGTTACTACTTTTGAAGATTCTATCTGCTATGTGGTCTGTAATATTTGTGGTACTGCTGTGAAGACCTATGTTACTACTGTGAAGTTGCTTTGCTTCTGTGAAGATTATGTGTGTTTTACTAGTGTTAGCTTTGTTCTGAAGACAAGTTCAAGACAATGGCTTTGTTTGTTTCAAGTTGCATCTTCTGGTTTCTTAGCTTAGCTTTATGAGGTTAGCTTATGTGCAAGTAACTTATGTTAGTTTTCTGGTTTGTTAAGTTCAAGCTGATCAACTGTGAAGTCATCATATGCTATGCTAAGGATTGATAGTACTTCTGTAAGTGTTTTTGTTGCTAAGTGTTTTGTTCCAACTATGCCTTTTGGAGTATGGTAGTTGGTTGTGTAGATGCATCAGTTGAGGGGGAGCTCTGACTAAGGGGGAGAATTTTTTCTCTAGTTTTTATCCTCTCTGATTGTGAGTTGTTTTAGACAAAATTTGACAAAGGGGGAGATTGTTGGAACATGTAAGACCCAAGTTTTTAAACTTATGCCAAGTGAACAAAATTCTTATTCACGATTAGGGTTGATGTATCGTGAAGGGAAACCTGAACAAGAGTTTACTAAACGAAATAAATTTATGAAGGAGAAAGTTCAGGAAAAGTCTAAGGATTGTACCAAAATCGATAAAAGGTATAGCACGATCGATATACGCTTAAACCTAGGGCAGAAACCCTAGTAAGTAGCTAGTTTACGCTTAAAGTCACGATGGAAACTAATTCCAAAAATCTTCAGAGAAATGTTAGAATTCCTCTTAATCCATATATCACAATCGTTTCGAGGCGAAACTCTAGAATCTACGAACGTTCGATTCCAATCATCGGAAGTTTGCCGAAACTAAAACCCTGATAGTTCAAGAAACCTAGAATGAACGGTCGAGGAAGAATTTTTCTATTCGGAGCTTCAAATGAAGATTCCACACGCGTACACCCATTTCTCTTGATGTTTTCAATCTTTCTTCAGAAGGAAGTTTTCTATTCCGACATCCGATGCAAGAAGCAACTTATCGGGTAAAATAGTTTTACACCGACTTTGTATTAGTCACCAAAAATACAAGGAAACCTCTTTTGAGTTTTGGTTTTATGTCGCCAAAACCTATCTTAGAATTCACGGAGAATGAAGCCGGAAAAATCAGATTCGCGAAACTTTCATTTTCCCGCGTTTTGCCAACCTCTATATATAGCAAGAAAAGGAGAAAAAATGGCAAAACTTCACCATTTTCTCTCCCAAAACCCGCGAGCTTCACCAAGAGAGGAGGAAGAAGAGCTTTTGTTCATTTCTTTCTTGATCGTTGATTCGACAGTTGCTGCTTCAAGGTATCGAGGTATAGTCGCTAATCCTTACCTCTGATCGTCTTTTCCATAGCTTTCCTCTATGTCTTTCTGTGCTCATAGTTTTGAGGTTTTTGCAAAACTATCCTGATAACTTCATTTTTTATTCTAAACATCTTCCCTACGTGCCCAAGAGCATGTCTAGCTAATAATACTGCGCCGATTCTCGAAAAACTACCGTCGAGTTTCAATTCTGCTTAAAATACCCATTTTGGGGCAAAACTTCGTCCTTTGGACTGAAAACTATCGCCTTAGCTTAGTGCTAGTAGGATTAGTCGTCATAAACGTCGTTGGTGACGTCCCCATCCAATTTGCTTTTCGAAATTTCAGTTTTGAATTTCTGAGCTAAAAATATTGACCAAAATACCCCTGCGACAGTTTTTGATCCGATAATTTTTCCGAGTTTAGAATACCCTTAGTTACGGCTAATGATAGCATAGGAACCAAGTTTGATCGAAGAAAAATCGAGCCACCTAATTACCAATAGTGGCCGAGCACCCTAAGGGGGGAGGGGGAAAATTCCTTTTTCGAAAACTTGTCCTTTCGCGCTAGATTATCGTACTTCGGAGTATATGCTACTTCGAGTAACCCTAGTACCTATTGTTTGCTGAGTTTCTGACTCATTGTGATTGATTTCTGTGGTTTTGCTCAAAAGGTGCTTTTGAGGAATTTCCTGAAGAGCAAGGCATTGATTGTGAAGGAGCTTTCGAAGATCACCCTGGAGAATCTTCAGGTGAGGGCTACTCACTGAATCCTTAGTTAATGCTTAGGGACGATGCTTTCGACATTGATTTACTGTTTATGCACTTGTTTGTGTTTGATTGGAAAAATGTTTTCTGAGGCTTCGGCTGACAATGTAGATGATTCATCTACTGAATGTTTTTGAGATTGAATTACATGGTACGTGCTAAGTGGGTAATCTAGGATGTGTGATGCATGCTTTATATGCTAAGTGCTACGTGGTTATTCTAGAATGTCTTGATATATGACATGTTTGTTGACTGTACTGATTTAACTATGCTTTCACTCATATCTGTGGTACTGAGGAGTGAGAATAGCGGGCAGTTCATGCCGATTTTATTTTGAGAGTTTTGAGGAAGTTTGATAGGACGAACGAGGATTCGGGCCTTGTGTTGTTGTAGTGGATCGAGACATTCTCTGGAAGTTATTTGGGATTAGGAGATCCTTAAACTCACAAGATTTGCAATAAGACTAAATGGAAACCTATTTTGTAAGAAAAACTCATAAGACATTAAACAACCTCTAAATCTTTAAGTAACGATAATAATCTCGAAGGGAAGCTTAGGAGTCAAATCTTAGTTTTGGAAAACGAGAAGTGTCGTCGGATCCAAGTGTTGAGAAAGTTGATAAGTTTTAGAGTATGGTGATACTCTTGTGCTCTGGGAGCAGTTGTGTTGTTGGGCTATCCGAGAGATAAGCCGGGAAACAGGTAGTTTCCGAGTATGTTGATACTCTTTGCTCGTTGAGCAGTTTTGACCATCGGATGGAGATGAGTCGGATGATTTGGAGATCATCATGAGTTATGTGTTGTTGTGAAGTGTTGTCTTTTGTCGCAGAATCGACTGTTACCTTAGGGTAAGCTTTTAGAGACATTAATTTAGCTAGAACACGTGGCGACGTGTCGAGTGAGGTCGAAGACGTTGTTTGGCTAATCATTTCGCATTCATGCACCATTAATGAGGTATTAACACGAGACGGACTTCGGACCTCGGTGGATTCCAAAATGGTCATAAGACCGGATTTCCGCGTAAGAGCGTTTGTAGACGACTCTTAGTAGCAGACCAAAATGGCAGACCTTCGGGTTTACTGCTGATCTGACTACCGTTGTTGTTGGAGTAAGAGGCACGCAGGCTGAAATGGTCCCACCGTGGCTGGTGTTAGGGCTGATCCGTTTGATGTCCATCCCTTCCGGAATGCATTTGGTTAACTGGGTTAACCGTCATATCATTTCATGCAACATGCATACTGACTTAGTTGCTGAGTGTGATTGTTACTTGTTAATCCTATTTGGAACATGCTAATTGTTATTATTGTCGCTTATGTTCTTTGTGGAATATACAACCCTAGGATGCTACCTTTAGCTATAAGCCTAAGTGGCTATCTCTTATCTGTACCTATTGGGTTTATTATTTACGTAATTCTTTGGAGTTGACCCTCGCGTCTTCTGTGTGTGTTTTGGCGGACAACGCCCTTTGTCAGATGTCCATAGCGGACTGGTTCACAATGGTCCACCCTTCGGGGGGGATTAGATACGAGATGATAGACCAGGATGACCCCAGTTCGTGGGTGGTCGACCCCGCTAGCCATCGTGCGACGTACACGGGTAGGATCATGGAGGATCGTGTGGATAGTGGAGGACACTTGGTGGAAGGAGTGCTGAGGAGGTGCACTGTCAGTTTCAACTTGCCGCCCGGCGTGCATTGCGGACCAGGAGTAGGAGGACCACCACCACCACCGTTATCTTCGGATGAGGAGGACCCCTCAGAGGAGGAGCCGGTGGGAGTGACTTCTTCAGAGTCTAGCTCACCTGCCGTTGCGATCATTGATGATCAGGGTTCGGGCCCTAAGCTCGTGAGGCCAGCACCGGAGCGCATCGCGGTTGCGAGAGGAGGACGGGTAGTGTACCTAGACTTAGTCGTTCTGGATTCAGATTCGGACGACGATCATGCTAGCACATAGTTTTGAGCGCTGGTGTGAGCTCCTCGAGATAGGATTAGTGTAGGAGTAGAGTCTTAGCTCTGACTGTCATTTGTTTCTTTGGGGACAAGGTAGTTTCCCACCTATAGCTTTTTGTGTGGTTCTTTACGGGAATCACAGAGAGTTGGTTGGACTTAGGAGGTCTTGTTTCTGGCCGATGGGCCAGCTTATTCTCATTTTTGAGGTTGGTGTTGCAGACACTTCACCTTTACTTTAGTCTATACATATTGCCTACGGGCGCTACACTTTTCTTCTTTCCGTCACTGGAGGTTACTCGTGACGAGGTTGCTACTTACAGCGGGGGCTGTTATATATATTGTATATTAGTTCTGTTGTCTTTCGCATTTGGGTTTTTATTTATTTCAGTCTTGTTTCTATTATCAAAAAAAAAATATATCACGTTTTTCCGCATTAAGTTTATTTTTGGTTACTAAAGTGACGCCACCGAAATCAGGGTGTTACAGAACATGTTGCCATTTTGTCAAAACAACCGATTGTCGAAGCAGATGTCGTGGCATTTGTCCTCGTGAAGCTAGGGCATCAGTCCTCAGCTTGTGTTTCTGTTGTGGGCCCTCTGAAGATTTATTGAAGATATGTTTTTGAGTTACTTAAGGAGCAAGTAGGTATTCCAGAAGGGTTTATTTGTTGGATTGTTATTTGTTGAAACAATCTTTTTTAAAAGATTGATTTCTATCTTTACTTGTGCAATAAGAAACCAAATCTATCAAGATGCGTTTTGAATTTCTGTTACTGCAATCTGTTTCTTCAGCCCGTGCCATCCCTAAAGCCCATGCTACCGCTGCTGAAGTCTATAAAAGGATGAAGACCTAAAACATGAAGATGGCCGAAGCTAATAGAGAGAGATCAAGTGTTTTAGGATTTGTGTTTGTGCTTTGTCCTTTGTTAGTTGTGAATCTGTCTTTGCTCACTGATTCTATAAGCAAAGAGAGATTCTGTGGTGTTTGATTGCATTCAAACTCTGATTGTTCATTGTGTTCACCAATCACTGTGGCAGTGATTGAGAGAAAGTGAGAGGGGCTCTCATACTTAGGTTGAGATTCTAAGTAGAAATACACTGGGTAGATTAGGAAGTGAACTATGAACTGAGTTGTTCATGAGTGTCTGTAACTCCTGAATCTTGAGATAGTGGATTTCCTTTATTTGGGTGCAAACCCTCCATACGTAGGTGAAAGTTTTTCACTGAACTGGGTTAACAATTACTGTGTGTTATTGTCTCTGTTGTTAAGTTTTGTTTTACTGTTAAGTGGTTGTCGAACCCCTTGTTCCAGCATCGTGCAGGACAATCGTATCAGAGGGAACCTAAATTACAAATGGTATTTTAGTAGAGTTTAGGGGTCTAATTTAATTCCTAGTTGATTTTATACTCTTGCGAAAATTAACCTTTGAGTTTCTTGGCTTTGTTTCTAGTCTTTTTGAGCAAGTAATCAGGTTGTAACAGCTGAAGGAAGCATTAAAGAGGAGTTAAAATGAAGTTTAAGAGGTTTTCAGGCGAGCTGGGGCGCTCAAGCGCCCCACATGAACGCCTGAGCGCCTGGGAGGCAGAAGCCAAATGCTAGGAAAATTAGGCCTGGCGCTGGAGCGCCCGGCACTGGCGCTTGAGCGCCCGACACATCAGAAAATCGCTAATTTAGCCTATAAATAGGATTCTAGTCATTTTGTCTTGTATCTTTTCATACTTTGTAAAATTCAGAGGTAGAGGATCATCTAGGAGAGTGAGAGAAGACTTCCAAGCTTGTAATTCAGGTTCTTAACCAAGCATGGCAATCTCTCTTCTTATGCTTTGGTTTTCATGTAAGACTTTTCATGTTTAAGTTATAATCTTAAGTTCTTTCCCACATGATCTTCTTCTATTCTTGAATCCCATTTTCTAAATTTCAATCTAAGCTTGTATGCATGCTTGCTTTATGCTTTTCTATAATCAGAACAAAAGTTTGTTATAGATTAGGGAACCGATTTGGGATTACCCCTTCTATCTTGGCTACTAGGAATAGAGGAAGGGTTGGGGTTTGATGGCCTGAATTTTCATGATCTAAAACCTCATATAAATGACTAAGTACACAAGGAATTGGGCTTAGCTTTTAGTATGAAAGAATTGCTTATGTGAGGAATCAATAAGTGAGTAACTAGGTTGTATCATCAAGGAGAGATTCATGAGTTCATGTTCTTAGAATGATGTGCTTAAATTGACTAGTTGAACAAGAACCCAAAGCATATTCTTTTCTTAGATTTTGTTTATTTTATCTTTGCTACTTCGACATATCTTTTATTCAATAAAAAAAACATTTGAACTCAAGACTTGAACTGAATTTATTCACTCACAATCCCTCTGGTTCGATAATTAAAACCGGGTGGATTCATACAGTTGCGGTTGATGTGGATGTTACAGAGAATGTTACAGTAGTGCAGTGGATCGGTACGGGCGAAAAATAGCCCCAATAGGACACCAATGTAATGAGGTTGATGTGCTAGAGGAGAACCTTGATCCAAGAGGCGAAGGGCGCATTAATAGGCCCACATCGATTGAGGAAATTAACGAACAGAAATTTGGAGAGAGAATCCTGAAACTCGGGACTAGGCTGACTTAGGGCCAGAAACAGAGGCTGGCAAAGCTGTTGGGCGAGAATCTGGATCTTTTCGCATGGAGTCACAAGGACGTGCCGGGAATAGATCAAAATTTCATTTGCCATAGGCTGGCTTTGAACCCCGGGATCAAGCCAGTAACTCAGACACACCGGCGCATGGGCGACGAGAAGGAGAAGGCAATTCAACAAGAGGTAAACAAATTACTGGCGCATGTATGTGGACTACATGGATCTGAACAAGGCATGCCCAAAAGATTCTTATCCATTGCCAAGTATAGACAAACTTGTGGATGGAGCATCCGACAATGAGTTGCTGAGTCTGATGGATGCCTACTCCGGTTATCACCAAATCAAGATGCACCCATCAGATGAGGACAAAACGGCTATCATGACCGCAGGGTAAATTACTGCTATCAGACAATGCCGTTTGGATTGAAGAACGTCGGGGCAACATATCAACAGCTGATGGATAGGGTCTTCGCAGATCAGGTGGGGAGAAACATGGAGGTTACGTGGATGACATGATCGTAAAGTCCGTTTTGGGAGCGAACCAATATGAAGATTTGTCGGAAGCTTTTGGCAGACTCCGAAAGCACAACATGAGACTCAATCCAGAAAAGTGTTCTTTCGGGATACCGGGAGGAAAGTTTTTAGGTTTCATGATAACATTAAGAGGGATTGAGATCAACCCAGACAAGTGTAAAGCGGTACAAGAGATGAAAATTCCAAGCAATGTAAAGGAAGTACAACGTTTGACGGGGCGGATCACGACCCTTTCAAGATTCCTCCCTCACTCGGATGACAAGTCAGCTCCGTTCTTCAAATGTTTCAAGAAAAACGTGGCTTTCGAGTGGAGTTCAGAGTGCGAGGAAGCTTTCAATTGCCTTAAGGAACTACTACCTGCACCGCCCGTTCTATCGAAACCTGTCAAAGGCCTTCCTTTGCATTTGTATTTCTCTGTCAGCGACCACGCAATCAGCTCAGTAATTCTCCAAGAAGTGGATGGCGAGCAAAAAATTAGTCTACTTTGTGAGCCATACACTTCACGGGGCGGAGACCAGGTATCAGAAGATAGAGAAGGCGGCGCTCGCCGTACTCATGACCGCCAGGCGCCTAAGGCCGTACTTCCAGAGCTTTCAGGTAAAAGTAAGAACTGATCTACCTTTGAGGAAGGTGTTGCAGAACCCAGACTTGTCGGAAATACTAGTCGCGTGGTCGGTGGAGCTGTTAGAGTACGGTTTGCAGTATGACAAGAGAGGAAGGGTTGGAGCGCAGGCTTTAGCAGACTTTGTGGTAGAGTTAAAACCAGAGACCGGCGAGAGAATAAGTACGCAATGGACGTTGTTTGTTGATGGGTCGTCAAATGAGAATGGAAGCGGGGCAGGGGTGACGTTGCAGGGACCCGGGGAATTCATACTAGAGCAATCTCTAAGGTTTCAGTTCAAAGCAAGCAATAATCAAGCAGAGTACGAAGCGTTAATCGCGGGTTTAAAGTTAGCTATCGAGGTTCAGATCGACAGTTTGCTGGTCAGAACAGATTCGTTGCTGGTTCCGAAACAAGTGAACGAGGTATTTCAGGTGAAAGAGCCGGTTCTGATAAAATATCTAGAGCGTGTGCGACTCCTAAGTAGTAGTTAAGTTTGTGCAAAGCACGAAGAATCAGAGGGCGGACCCCCTGGCAAAACTAGCGAGTACTCAGAAGCTAAGGGACAATCAGAGCGTGATTTAGCAGACACTGGCCAATCCGAGTATAGAAGGGGAGCTGGTGATCTGTATCGAGCGCCAGAAAACTTGGATAGACTCCATCGTGGGCATCTTGACAGGAGAGCCAAGTGAGGTGGTAAAGGGTACACGAAAGAGCATAGGCGAGAGGCGGGACACTACACGCTGCTCAATGACATGCTTTTTCGAAGGGGATTTACCTCGCCCCTCCTGAGGTGTCTGTCGCCTGGAAAGTATGAGGTCGTCATGGCAGAGGTTCATGGGGGAATTTGCGCCAGCCACATCGGAGGAAGGTCCTTGGCGTGCAAGGTCCTCAGGGCGGGTTTCGATTGGCCCACACTGAGAAAAGACTGCGCGGAATTCGTGAAAAAATGCGAAAAATGCCAAATGTTTGCGGACTTGCCCAAGGAAGAGCAGTTGGCTACAATCAGCGCGCCATGGCCCTTCGTCATGTGGGGGGTCGACCTGGTCGGACCCTTTTCGACTGCCAGATCACAAATGAAATTTATTCTCGTAGCAGTGGATTACTTCACAGAATGGGTAGAAGCCGAGCCCCTTGCAAGTATCACTGCAGGAAAAATTGTGAGCTTTTACTGGAAAAGAATCGTGTGCCGGTTCGGGGTCCCGAGGGCGATCTTCTCAGACACCGGAATGCAATTTGCAATTAATCAGGCAAGGGAGTTCTGTGAGGAAATGGGCATTCAGAGGAGATTCTCTTCGGTGGAGCACCCTCATACCAATGGTGCGGGGTTTAAAACGCCGACTCTCTGAGGCAAAAGGAGCCTGAATGGACGAACTCCCGGTCGTGATTTGGTCCTACAACACAACGCCGCATTCAACCACAGGAGAAACTCCTTTCAGGATGACCTACGGGGCGGATGCCATGCTACCAGCAGAGATAGACAACAGCTCATGGCGGACAGCGCCACGGCTCGAGGGTGAAAACTCCTCCAACATGGCGGTAGAACTGGACCTGCTATCTGAGACCCGAGAGGAAGCTCGTGTTAGAGAAGCGGCAATGAAGCAGCTAATTGCGGCGAGGTATGACACCAAGGTTCGCCCGCGGGCGATGCAGGAGGGAGAACTGGTTCTCAAGAAGCAGACTGGGAATGTGGGGAACAATGTTGAGTTCGATCTGGGAGGGCCCTTACAGAATCTTGAAAGCATTGGGAAAAGGGGCCTTTCACCTTGAGAACTTGGATGAGAGGCGAGTGCCACGATCTTGGAACGCGTCAACCCTGCGGTACTACTATAGCTAAAGATTGAGGAAGGGAGCGGCTTGGTGCAGCGGCGATGAATCAAGCAAGACTCATGGTAGTTGCGGGATTAAAAACAAAGACGCGTTCTTGTTCTCTATCTCGAGAGTTTGTTGGCTAAAACGCCTAAATTGTAAAAACAAAGACAAGTTCTTGTTCTTTATCTCGGGAGTTTGTTGAGTATAACGTCTGATTGAAAATACAAAAATTGTATAATGCGATTTCAATCACACTGAATTGCGGCAAGCGCTAGGTGGGAAAAATTCCCTGAAGGTGGCGATCCCAACACGACCTTGATGTTTGGGGATCGCTCCTGAAAAGCCGACACTGCTCGCCGTCACCTATTGACGGCGTGTGTGGATAAGCTTCTTATCCAAACAGCCTCCCCGAAATATGGGCGAGCAATCCTAACTAGGCTAAGCCTCGGAAAACCCACATGGCCATTGGGACCCGTGCCACCGTAAGTCCTCGCCAAGCAAAACTGGCGAGGCCACATCTGATCTTACGGGAAACGCGTGTGAACAAAGCCTCAGTTCAAAAACTGAGCAAAAGTCCTTGTTAAACCTGGCACACGACCAAAGTCGTCAAACGTAATTCAAATCTAAGAGGACTAAGAAGGAAGCATGGAAAAATTTCTGATGGAATGTTAAAATAATTATAAAAATAAAACCAAACTAATTAATTTAGGCTTAAGGGATACATTATTCACGCCTAGCAGGGAAAAGCAGTACTTGCATTACAATTATTAGGAATGGTTAACACTATATTCCCTTTCCTTGTTCCCCAACATCTTCCAGGTCAACGTTGGCAGCTTCTGGTGGATCCTCTCGACCCTCCTGCCCGGTAGGAGTAACCTTCTTGAAAATTTCCATGGAGTTAAGGTTGACGGAAGGATGGAGGTGCTTGACTTGAGCTTTGGTGATAAGGAAGCCGCACACATGTTCTTTGGCCGCCGCCTGGGCAGCTTCCTCCCTCATTTTCCTCTTGAGAGTTTCGGCCCGGGCATCCCCCTCAGCCGTAAGCTTACATTTGGACGCCAGGTCCAACCTAGCCCCAGAAAGTGCCTTACCCTTGCTCGCCAATTCGTCACACAGGGCGGTTATTTCTTTGTCTCTAGCAGCCAGGGTTTCCTCTTGGGAGGCGGCAATGCTCCCTTTGGCGTTGAGGTCCCGCTGCAGTTCCTCGATGCGGATCTCGAGTTCTTCCTCTCTTCCATTCACCGAGACCAGCTCCAGTTTCACCTTCGTAAGCTTTTCCCTCATCTTCTTTATCTTGCCCTTTTCCGCTACCAGTTGGTTGGTTAGTTTGGAGCAGGTATCGTTGGCCCGGAGGTTGTCGGAGCAGAGCTTCTCCACCTCTTGATGATGCTGATTGGTTTGAATTCAAATTGGCAGGCTTTATTACGATTAGAGGGGGCGTTTCGAGGGCAGCGATTGAGATTCTGCAGATTCGCTGACCTTTGCATTTCTTCAGCATGATTACCTGTGGCCTACATATGTCAAGCCACCATGATTCCCGACGATCACAGTTGCAGCTGGGCGAGCGAGCCAAGCGCTGTCGCCACAAGCCTACTTGTGGACTCGTGAGCTCAGAGGGGCCCGTTAAGTAAATCAAAGTTTAGATTTACCTACAATTCCATGTTGCCAATTATCCTTGATCACTAGGCCTTGACATTGATTAGTTTTTCTCATGCTTGTCACCCTTGTTATTAAAGACACTCTTAGCTCTCATGCTTCGAGCTCGGTGTCTTGTGGACTTGTGGACTGGGCGAGACCCCTGGGCCCTCGCCCAAGAACGCTTGGCTTAGGGCGACGCGTGAGCCAGGGAATTGGGCCTCCCCTAAGAGGCCCAACCGGCCCACTGAGGACAGTTAGGGACACCAAGCCCAACCCTCACCTATAAATAGGGGGCAGTTACCAATTTCAAGGGACTCCTAGCTCATTTGATAAATAAAAAACTTGAAATTCAGTTACACTCTCTCTCTCTAAGCAGTTACACGCTCTCTCTCTCTCTAGATTCTCTCATTGCAATCCTTTCACTCTAGGTACTATAACTTATTTCTATGTTCTTGGCTGGAACAAGCACTCAAGGATTAAGCATTTTGAAATCAAATATCAATTCTTTAGAAATCATGTCTCTAAAGGAAACATTGATATGTCCTATGTTAGACTAACGATCAACTTGTTGATATCCTTACCAAGCCTCTAATTGAGAACAAGTTTCGCTTTCTAGGGGAAAGTATAGGGATGTATCCCTCTACTTGATATATCTTATGCATCGTCTATAATATCAAGTAAAGAAAACAATGTCTTCTGATTCATTGTCCATAACTTGGATTGTCTAGGACTTTACCGTCTATCATCCATCTTGTCCATAGACTCCTTTGCGAAGTTCAAGCGTCCAAACATGTGTCACCAAGATATCAGAACTACAAGAAAATTGATAATCTAACATGCTCAATTCCTATTGGTTGGCGGTTATTGATGATAGGAATTTATGTGATCTTTTTTCCTTTATTTTCTTATCTTTTTCTTATATTTTATTATCTTTTTAGTTGCTTAATTGCAGTCTTTAGTTGCATTTAAGACTTTTATTATTTTAAAGTCATCATTTGCATAATAGTCCATTTTGAGTCTTTTATTGCATTTTAGTCCTTATAGTTGAGGTTTTTTGCATTGGAACCCTTGGTCTAGAATATTACAGCAATTGAGGGCATTACGGGAAGGAATATTAAGTAAGCTTTAACCTGATCTTTCATGGCTTAATATGCATTAGAATAGAGGTTTAGTGGTTATAAAGATGCTTTGATAGTGTGTTCAATGTGCAGCTCTCAATTATTACACTTAAAGGAGGAATTTCATTGTCCATGGAATCTAATTTATGAAGAATAACAAGGGTTGATGAAGAATAAAGGCAAGGAGGTTTTAGAAGTGAGTAATGATGACCAAAAGAGTTGTTGGGAGGAGTTACAAGCATTGAAGAGGAAGAAATGAGCTCAAGAAATGAGAGATTCCCCCCTGCGAGGTGTGCACGCATGTGCCTGCACCATGCCTGGACGCACATGCGTGCAGGGTCAATACCTTGGAACTTTTTAAGAGAAGGCACGCATGTGCGTGCACCACCTTCTTGCACGTACATGCGTGGAAGCACAATAGCTTGGATTTTAAGCCAAGCCTGCACGCAAGAAGGTGGGGCATTTGCGTTCTATTTTTCCTATAAATAGCACTTTGTGATTTTTATTTTGTATTTTTGTTTTTCTGAATTCTAAACTTGTATAAGTTTCTTTTAGCATTTGGGATGTGGATCCCTTATTTGTTTATGGTTTAACTTTCTGACTTTTCATATGGAATAAAGTGTTTTCTTTCTATGAGCCTAACCTTTTGTTATAATATTAGTTTGAATCATGCAAGTTATCTTACCTTTCTATGCACAAATGGAAGTTTGGTTTAGAAATGGGGACCTGAGATTACGTGTATTAGGGCATTTTCCACCTTAGGAATAAGGGCAACGACTAGTAGTTGATGGTCTAAACTAAAATGAACTTAATCTTCAACTAGACTGCTCATAGGTGGTGGGGAATCGGACTGGTGAAGTCTATTCGAAGCTCTTTTTGACGCGAGAGATCCACACTAAGAGAACTAGGCTATATCAACTATAGAAAGAACTCCATACATACCATATGCCCTCAGATTTCTTGAAACATAACTAGGTTTGATGAAACTAACCAAATGCTAAGCTTTTAACATTGTTTCTTTTCGACTTCTGAATTCTAAGCTCTCTACCAACTAACCAATCATATATTGTTTTTACTTTTCTTTTGATTTAAGACATCATTGCGTGTGTAAATTGACACTTCCCCAATCTCTGTGGTTCGACAATCTTTTATATTACTTCGGACATTATGTACACTTGCAGAACGCGTATCAGTTATACTTCTAAAAATGTTTTCATTTGGTAGCATTAAATGCTTCATTTACCTTTTCTCTTTCTTTTTGGACTTTTTCTCTTATTAAAATTTATATTTTTAAAACTGTAAGACCTGGATTTGCAGAACAAGTTAAGTTTCGACTCACGCGTAGAATCAGTGTAACTGTGTCAGGAGTTTGTTGTTTGAGAAAGATCAATGAAGAAGAAAGTTCAGGAATTGCTTGAGGAATGTTGCGTAGTCGCTGTAGGAATTAGTGCGAGTTGTCTGCACACCTGCCTCATGGCGAGCGTGTCCAGAATAGGCTAATTTCGCTTTAGAGCAACGTTTTAAGTGAGATTTCGAATCCTTGGAAAATTTAAAGATTCTCTTTATTTTTCCTTCGACCAGCGTTTCATTTCGGAACCCTGGACTGTACGCACGATAGTATTCACTTTTCGGAAGTCCGCCGACGCTAATTTCTTTGCTTCGAAACCCTAGTTTCGAGCAATGGATGAAGACTTTTTCTATTCGGGACTTCTAACGAAGTTTCCGTTCACGTAACCAGATTTGTTTCGACATTTCTAATCTTTTTCCAGTACAAAGTTTTGTCGTTTGAGCATCACAGCAAAAAGTAGTTTTTCAGGACAGACTAACTTACACCGCCTTTGGGATTTTAGATATCGTTTTTCCCAAATCTTAGATATTTGTTTTGAGTTCTGGAATTCTGACGCCAGAATCTCTCTTAGAATTCCTCGGTGAACGTGCTGCAAAAATCGGAATCGCGAAATTTTCATTTTTCCGCGATTTCACCCGCCTATAAATAGTCGAAAAAGCAAAATATCTCTCATTTTCTTCCTATTGGGGCCGTGGATTGTGGAGAGCAAGGGGGAAGGAGATTTTCGCCGAAACTCGACCGATCTTCGCGCAGTTCGTCCCTACTTCTAGGTATCGAGGTAACTAGCATGATTCCTACCTCTGATTATTGTTTCTGTTGCGTTTCTGAAGTCGTTTCTGTGCTCACAGTTTTGAGCTTTTTGTAAAACTGTCCGATTTCTCTGATTTCTTGGTTGGGGTTTGTTCCCTACGTTCCCAAGAGTCTAAAACCTCTGTCAGTAATCGCCGATTGCGATCGAGCTGTCCAGGATCTGAAAAACTGTTTCAAAACCCTTTTTGTCTCACATTTCGAAACTTTATTGTCGAAAAGCTATAATCTGACTTCGTGCCTTTAGGATTTGTTGTCACGGATGTCGTTAGGATCAATGCTGTCAAATTTGTTTTCAGAACTGATAACTTTGAGGTTTTGAGCTTTTATTTTGGACCAAAACGCCCCTGAACGGCCGTATTTCGACCCGATTGTCCGAAAATTGTTCTGACAGTTTCTTTGCCTTAGTTTTACCCTAAAACTACCTTGTGAATTGATTTGATAGAAGAAAAAGAGCCGGAGCTCTTTTTCCTTAATGGCCGAGAGCTATTCCTTTAGGGGGGGGAGTTTTCGTTTTCGAAAACTTATCTTTTCATACCCGATTGTCGTATTCTGAAGCTTTAATGCTTTGTCTATCGTTTATGTATTGTATTGCGATCGAACTAATCGATTTTGTTTGGATTCTGCTTTGTTTTCTCCGAGGTTCAGTTGAAGGAACTTTAGGAACTTCAAAGCAATTGAGTGAAGGAGCCTTTGCTTGCGAGACTGGAGCAGCTCGAGGTTAGGGCAACTTGCTATTTAGCTATGATTGCATGATAGGCGTCGATAAATTCGACTTATGCTTTTTCTGATGTTGTTTATGATGTTGAGTTGATGTTATGATGCTTTTCCATAACTTGTGATGTTGTGCTTTTGTTGGATTGTGCGTTTTGACGCGACTTCGGAGTGGAGATTCATTGATCTGGTGATCTTTGATATTTCGGGTTGGATGAACAACCCTAGGCAAGTTCAAACGAGGGGTTTGAGACTTAGCCATTTGTTGGGATTCGTTTGAATACTTAGACTTTCCCCGGGAAACTTCTTTTGGAGGGTTTTTGGAAACTTAGAAAGATTAGAATTTCGAAAATTAGAGACTTTGGGAGACTTGGACTTTGAGAAATAAATTCATAACCTGACTAATGCAATTCGAAACGTTTTTACTAAATGAATAATTATAGGGAACCTAAAGGAGAAAATGATTGCGAAAGACGGGGAAAAGTCGACTTTGGTTGTGGGTTTGGAGAGTTTTGGAATTGGGGAAAGCCACTAAGGTGAGCTATGGTGATGATTGAAAGTCACCGAGTACTCTAGTACTCCTGGTAGTGTTGTTCGAGTCGTGTTGTATTGACCGGCACAGACTCTGGGCTTTGTTTGTGGGTTTTGTGGTGGGAGTTGTGTTGTATTGACCGACACTAACTCCGAGTCGTGTTGTATTGACCGACACTGACTCTGGCTCTGATTTTGGGTTTTGTTGTTGGGGTTGTGTTGTATTGACCGACACTAATCCCTTGGGTTATCTTGTTGTTGGAGCCGTGTTGTATTGACCGACACTTAGTGCTCTTGTTGTTTGGGCTGTGTTGTATTGACCGACACTTACTCCGAGTTGTGTTGTATTGACCGACACTAACTCTTGGGTTGTTTCGAGTTTGGGTTTGAGCTAAACACTTATGTGGTGAGGACGATTCGATGTTTGGCTAACCATATTGCATCAATCGGGTGAATAACGGGAATGGTTCACCTGTGCATCTCATGGTGAATAACGGGAATGGTTCACCACTGCATTAATGATGAATAACGGGAATGGTTCATCATATGGTGAATAACGGGAATGGTTCACCAAGGATGAATAACGGGAATGGTTCATCCAGGATGAATAACGGGAATGGTTCATCCATAGTGAAGAACGGGAATGCTTCACTTGTGGCGAACGGGAACGCGTCACAATCCGGATCATATTGTGCATTTCACGCATACATTCATTCTGACTGGAATCGTGTGCTGTTTGATTTATTGAAGCATTATTAAAGCCAATAACATGCTAGGATTGTTTATATATATATATCAACATATATATCTATACCCCATATCACATGTTGAGTGTATATCTACTTATTTCCGTGAGTTGACCCTAGCGCCTTGGCTTTGGTTTCATGTTTGTGTTTGGGCGGTCGGCCTGCTGCCAGATGTCGACGGTGGATTGGATTTCGATGGTCTCTCCCTCGGGGGGGATCTGGTTTGAGATGGAGGACCGGACTGACGAGCGTGGACGTCTGACGATAGGAGTTCTACGACGCATGGAGCTGAGCTTCAACTTGCCAACTTCAGTTCGCGGTGGACTCGGTACTGGAAGGGTAGGTTTAGGCAGGCGTCATATTTTGTGTAGAGCTCTGATTCGTTTTGCTTTTGGGACAAGGTAGGTTCCCGACGCATGACTTTTGTGTGGTTCTCTTACTGAGGGATCACAGTGAGTCAGTCGGACCATAGGGGTCTTTGCTTAGGCCATTTTGAGGCCGACTTTCTCCTAGTGGTATGTAATTATAATTTTTCTCACTTACACTTCTGGGTCTGTATATATTTGCCTACGGGCACACTATTTTGGAGTCACTGCGAGTGCGCGTGACGTGAAAGTGCAGTTGAGGCTGTACATGTCTGTATTTGATGTACATTGGTTAGTTTAGTGGTTGGGCTATGTCTTTATTTTCTATTGCTTGAGTTAAAAGGAATCAAACGAAAAAAAATTACCTGTTTTCCGCGTAAGGTTTATTTTTGGTTACTAAAGTGACACCTGGAAATCGGGGTGTTACAAAAACCCCGCTGTTTTCCACACTTTTCATCATATCAAAGCTTTAAACATCTCTCTTCTTTCAATATCAATCAAATATTTAACTTTATATATAATATTTAATTCCATTAAGTCCTTTAAGCTTTTTTTAATAATATATTTTATTTCCTTTTCTTTATTTTGGCTTATCTTTCATAACCACCTTACCGCTTTCTCTCTGGTTTAGAACAAACAAATATACTTTCTGTAACACCCCGACTTTCCGGGGTCACCATTAGTAACCTGTTAAAGTAAATATGCAATATTTTCTAAAAGGGATTTATAAATGCGAGTATTTTTTTTTTCCTTTCCAAAGTATTTCTAAAACATGTTATGCATACTCCCAACTGTATATAAATTTACATCCAGCCTTAAACAAGGCAAATACCCGAAGGTAACATCAGATGAATAAATAGAATTAGATTTAACAAGGAATCTATCGTGCAATGACATCATAAATCCGATATATTCCCTACGATTTCCACATCAGAGAATCGCAAGAAAGCAATGTACCAGAACCTACCCAAAACCTCAAACAATACTTATAAAATAATCATGTAAGCTTTAACCAACAATGGTAAGCTCTCTACCCAAAAGGCTCTAGCCATACACCCGACTCTATTATTCGAGTCTTCTATTGTTCTTCCACATGGAGTACCATCTGTTCACATCGCCACCTATCGTCGTCTGACAGCAGACCGTCCGCCCAAACACAAACATACACACAAAGCCAAGGCGCGACGGTCAACTCACAGTATAGTGTATATAATACAGACAACATATAAAGTATAAGGGGATAGATATATAAGTTCGATAAGTCTTATCATGGCATATAATATCATATCCTCGGGTTGCAATAAAAACATACATTAATCATCAATTCATCAAATAACATAACGATGTTCACCAACATCAGATCATCAAAACACATAACGGTGTTTATCAACATCAAATCATCAAGACACATAACGATGTTTACCAACATCAAATCATCAAGACACATAACGACGTTTATCAACATGAAATCATCAAAATCTCAACACATGCAGTTAGGTGATAAAGTTAGTCAAACAATGTATCGTCCTCCCAATGCACAAGTGTCTAACTAAACAAATGGTCCCTATCGTTTTTCCTAGGGTAAACGACGATGAAATCTCACGCTTCCATGAAGTCTCATGCTTCAACGAAATCTCGTGCTTCCAAGAAGTCTCATGCTTCAATGGAGTCTTACGCTTTCACGAAGTCTCACGCTTAAGTGAAATCTCACACATTCACGAAGTCTCACGCTTAAGTGAAGTTTCACGTATTCACGAAGTCTAACGCTTCAGTGAAGTTTCAAGCCTTCATCAAGTCTCCCGCTTCAATGAAGTCCAACGCCTTCACGAAGTCTCACGCTTCAGCGAAGTTTCACGCCTTCGCGAAGTCTCCCGCTTCAGCGAAGGTTCCCGTCTCCGCGAAGTCTCCCGCCTCAGTTAAGTTTCCGGCTTTCACGAAGTCTCCCGCTTCAGTGAAGTTACACGCTTTCACGAAGTCTCACGCCTCAGTGAAGTTACGCACTTTCACGAAGTCTCACGCTTCAGTGAAGTTTCCTGGCTCATCCTTTGGATGGCTAAACAACAAACTAATCATCGAGCAAAAAAGTACCAACGTACTTAGAAACTTACTAGTTTCCCCGGCTTATCCTTTAGATAGCCAAACACAAACTGCTCATCGAGCAAAAGTGCAAAGCATACAGGGTTTCCCCAAAACTTGGATCGCTGACACTTCTCTTTTTCCAAAAATTACTTTCAAGCCCTAAGCTTTCTTCAGAGATTGTTATCATTATTTTAAAGTGTTCGGATGTTGTTGTAGGTATGAAAAACGGCAGAAGGGGGGGTTTGAATAGCGTTTTCAGAATAAAACTTCCACCTTAAGATTTTATCAAATCTTTCGAGACACAAGTAAAGTGCTTAAGATAAGAGATGAGAAAAGCACACAAGGATTTTATTAGAATGAAGGCACACGTGAAGGTGATTTCTTCCTTCTTAGAATGAAGGCAATCCACTAATCAGAGATTTGTTACAACTGCACTTGAAACCTAAAAGTGACTAATAATACACTGACTTAGCTCACACTAAGATTCACTCTCTTAGTCTTCTCTAGGATCCGATCAACCTTGATCTCCTAAAGGTAAACTAAACAACTGTTTAAAAATATTGTTTACAAAGAAATTGCTTCTGAAAAGCTTGTAGTAAACACAATGAATTCAATGAAGAAAGAATGCTTAGAAGATTTGAATATTGCTTGCGCGTATAAGTTTCTTCCAACCATATCTTTCAATCTTCAGCCTCTATAAATACTCCAAGGATTAGGGTTTGAACATTGCATGGGAATGCTACCGTTGGAGGGCAGATCTGGGATTTCCAGCTTCTGCTGTGGCTGAGTATGTTAGGTTAGGTCGTCAGGATAGTACATTTTCTTTTGTACTTTGGATAGTAACTTGACTTTTAACCTTGTTGACTTCTGATCAGAGGAATGCTTCGTGTTGGAACTTGTGAAGCTTGTTGATCAGAGCCAGAGGGAAGCATGGATCCTCTGACCGTTGTACCTTCGGATTCTGAACTCAGAGGAGAAGTACTTGGTCTTCAGAGCCATTTTGCTTCTGGACTTCAGAGTCTTCACTTTTCAGCTTCTGGATCTTCAGAGTCTTCTACACCATCAGAACTTCTAAACCTTCAGAGTGTCTGGGTTATCAGAACGTCTGGATCTTCAGAACTTCAAGTGAGCTGAGTCCATATCAGAGCTTGATTAACTTCAGATCTTCTGAAGCTTTTCTACTGTTTAGATTGAACATAGAGATTGCGAAAATGTTTCTACGGTCACTCTTTAAACACAGTGCTTCTGATTTGTGTGAGATTGTATTAAGGTCAGAGCCTGTTAAGAGCACACTCAGAAAACACGTTAGAGTATCATAATTGTTCATAGTAAAATGTTAACTTGTTATCATCAAAACATAGAGTTGTACTACATGATCGAAACTTGATCTTACAATCTCCCCCTCTTTGATGATGACAAAACCACGTATTTTGATGAGCAATTCTTAAACATTAAACTGAATTCACTCAGAGTTTAGAGAAATAGAATTAGACTTATCCTGATGTGAATGGTTTATTTTGCTCATTCTGAATTCAAGTCACTGCTTGATTCTGAGCTTAGCTCCCCTTGAATCTAAGACTTAATGAAAACGTTAGTGACATCTATATTCTGAGCTAAATAATAAAAGAGTTCAGAGTGAAAACGCATGACATAGATGAAATGAAATAATCAGAGCGCATAAGTATTCAGAGTCACGAGTGGGGTATCAAAGTTAACCAATATCACTTCAGAAGAAGTGAAATGTATTCCTTGTATTTGCCCAGTGACACATCTATGGTCATAATGGTGGAACTCTTAAATTCTCCAAAAGAAAAAGAAATCACACTAACACAGCTTACACATCAAAAACTGGGTTATACTCCCCCTTTTTGTCATAAGCAAAAAGCTTGGGGTGTGAAAAACTTAGCTTGAAGTACAAGGTACTCCCCCTGAGAGAAGGTCTAAGTTTCAAAAAGATGGAGAAAGGATTAATGATGAAAAAGAAATTAGCGAATTAATGAAAAGAATTAATGCATATGTAGAACGTTTACCACCGGCCACGTGAGTAAAGAGAAGCTTCAGTTACCAAAGACTTATCCTCGAGAAACTGCAAGAGCAATAACTTTCGGAGAGAGAAGGATGCTTATATAAAGCGATTAGGAACACAGTAAGCTTCACAACAAGATTACTTTCGAATCACAAATGGCATCATACATGGTTGCATTGGAGGAACTCATAAGGAAGGCTTTTGATGAAGATATATTCATCAATGTGAGGCATCCAGAGGGTTCGAGAACCATACATGAGCTGACCACAACGCTGCTGGAGAAGGATCTTAGTCCAGAATTGGAGAAAGATCTGAAAGAGTTCCTCTGCTTCGTAGAGGAGATTCAGGAGCTGTGCAAGCTGGAGCTGAAACTGCTGGAAGAGAAAGAAGCAGTGGAGAAGGATCTGGAGATGATGGAAGAGAGTCTAGAGAGGGATGAGCTGAGCAGCAGGCTCTGCAACATAGAGTACATACTCGATCGTTTGGAGAAGGAAAGAGTAGAGCAGCGCCAAAAGTGTAGGAGAATGAGGAAGGATCCTCCATTCTAGAGTAGTGCAGATGAGTGAATGTAAAATGTAATGTTTGGTTATATATATATAAGAGAAAAAATTTCAGAAAGATGTTGTGTTAAATGCAAGAAGAAACACGAAATAAATAATCACATAAGGCAGTAAATAGTCTTAAAATATAGAAGCAAATAACTAAAAGTTTATCAAACAAGGAAGAAAACGAGAGAAATCCTAAAGCTAAGGTTTTGCAGTGCAACGAAGGAGCTCTTGAATAGCTTCATTCATGCTGAACAAGAGGCAAGTCTGGAAGAACTTGGCTGAGTAGAAGTGGATGGAACATCCTGAAGATTGTCTTGAGCAGAGTGAGGAGCTTGAGTGGAGTGTGAAGCAGCACTTGTGAAAGGCACTGGTGCAAGAACTTGACCTCTAAGAGCATCAGCTTCAGCCTGTAGCCTCTCAGCTTCTTTCAGAGCTTCTAACTTTGCATTCTCAAGGCGTTCAGCTTCTAGACGTGTAGCCTCTTCTTCTTGTTCTTTCTTCTTTCTTGCTTCCTCAATAGCTTCAAGTAACTCAACCCTTAGTTGTTGTTCATGCATAGCCACTCTTCTGGTTAAACGCTGCCTAGCAGCTTCAATCCTCTGATCCCTTTCAGCTGTGAGATGACTCATCAAGATAGGAACTTGAGCAATCATCCAATCACACAGATGATCCCATTCTTCAGCAACAGAGTCAGGGTTCTCATGAAGGTCAGTGTGACCTTGCACATTGCGAACCATTAATGATGCTTCATAATTAAACACACTGATGCACTCAAGAAGGGAGTTGGGTTTAAGATATGTATAGAGAACAATGGAGAGATTAGTTTCAGGAGAAGTGGGATGATTACTGCTATTTGCTTCAGAAGCACCTTGAGGAGAACCAACATCTAGAGTTTGGACGTTTGAAGTGTGGATCTCAAGGTTAGGCTGAGAGGTCTCAACCTCAGGGTTTGGAGATCTAATCGAGGAATGGTTAGAGACCGAGTTTTCTGGTTGGACATGTTCTGGTTGTGAGGAAAGTGCTGGTTGTACAGGAAGAGATGAAGGAGATGCTGCATTCAAGGGGATTACTGGAATGGGATGATCTGGATCAACTAGACGTTCTGGTCTAGCTCCAGGATATTTCCTTGGGCTAGGAATGGTTTGATAGTAGCCAGGAATAGCAGACTCTTTCTGTTTCGCAATTTGATCAAATTGGCGAATGGATTCAGAGTTATTTGAGGATGAGGAAACGACAACATTTGTGGGAAAGGATACAGAGGGACAAGGAGAAGTATTGTCTGTATCAGTTGTTCTGCGAGCAGGATGATTAGATGCTCTAAGGACAGAGTGATCAGAGGTTCCGAGTTCATGGTGAGATTGATCAGAAATAATGGGTTCAGAGGCTTGTGGGTTATACTGAATGGTTATAGGTAAGGTAGGTTCAGAGGGTTTAGGAGTCTGAAGCATATTCCAGGGAGGTGCTTCTTCATCAGAGGGTTGAAAGAATGAAGATCTAGGTGAGGTATTTGGAGAGGGATTTTGGTCAGCTGGTTGAGACTCTTGAATGGGAGAGAGTGGGGTAGCAGTGCGATTTAGAAGGGAAGAAATGGGTAGTGCATCAAATGAGCTTAAATCATCATCAATAAATGAAACAGTAGACTTACTTGATGATTTCACTGCAGATCGAGTAACCCTGGCAGGAGCCTCAGTTCTGGTTACCACAACAGTTGGTTCCACACGAGTTGGCTTCTCCACAATTCTCACTTGCTTTTTCAACTTCTTTGGTGGAGGAGCATCATCATCGTCACCATCAGATGGAGCATCTGGCTGAGATGGTTCCTCATGCTTCCTCTTAGGCTTTTCATTCTTCTTCCTCTGATCAACACCATCAGAGGGATCAGTCTCTTCAGAGGATTCCTCTATAATTATTCTTCTCTTCTTCTTCTTCTTGGGAGGAGAATCAATTTCTGGAGCAGGAGGCAGCATTCTGAAAAACTCATCCACATCTATTTCATAACCTTGTTCCCTCAGATCAGCTAGATAGTGCAGGATAGCAACTGGGTCATCAGCTTTGGACCATAGTGGGTAATCGGTCAGAGGGACTCTTCTCTGTCGGATTTCATCAGAGGTGTCTACATGAGCAGGTGCAACCTTTGTCTTAATCAATCCCATCTTTTTCATGGATGTGGAAGTGAAGACATCACCAACAACAGTCGTCAGATCCTCTGTGCAACCTGCTTTAGTCAGATCTTCTATCAATTTGCTTTCCAAGAAGAGGTCTGAGAGCAATCTTCCAAAAGGAATGTATCTGATTGCAGACTTTGGAGAAGCAGTTGTTCTGGACTTCTTGATGCACTCTTTGACATAAGAGAATAGGAAGAAGGGAAGGCAGATCTTCTTGTGGTCCTGAATGTAGAAAAGCATACCTTTCTGACAGAAATTGATGTAGTCTGGAGAGCTTCCCTTTGGCCTTTGATTGAAGCAGTGTAGGAGAATCTTGTGCCAAATCCTCAGCTTAGGATGAAGTTCTACCACTTTTCAATCACTCTTTCCTGGCTTCCAGTTTTTGTAGAGAGCTTGGTTAACAGCTTCTTTGGTCTTGGGTTTCACCTTTGATTCCGACAGTTGGAATCTGTAGCCTGTGCTGGTATTTTCACCCAGAATATCAACAATTGATTTCTCTGTGATGATAATTCTTCTTCCAGCAATGTAAGAGACTACTTGATTGTCATCACAGTCGGCATGTTTCCAGAATTCTTTTACTAATTTGACGTAGACTGGACCACGAAGCCTGTTGAAGTATTCTTCCCAGCCTTGAGCTTTGACGAAGATCAAACCCATTTGCAGCAATGTTGTCAAGATCAAATCTCCATTCAGCAAGAACCAGGAGTTCATCAGGAGAGTAGACACATGTAACAGCACAACCCCTTTGTGCAAGAGGAATCATCTGGCCTGTAGCTTGAGCTTCTGGTTGATTTCGCTGAGTTGCAGAGCTCGATTGACCGGTGGCCTGACCCACCACCATGACAAGAAATCTCCTTCCGTCAACAGTTTCACCTCTGTTAGATTTCACCATCTCTGAAGCGGTTGAAGGTTTGGGTAGAAAGAGAGAGGATGAATGAAGAGAGCGAGAGAGAGATCATGGGGATAAGGGTTTTGCAAACCGAGAGAGAGAGAGAGAGTAAAGTAAAATAAGTGATGGAGAACGTGTGTGCATAGTGGTTTTTGAAAATAACTGTTGTTGATTAAAAGGCAAAGTAAAATCAACAGTTAGAAATTAGAGACATCATTACAAACAGTTAATACACATATCACACGATGGAGAGAAGCACATCAACACTCATTACGACAGATTGTCAGCACGGGCACAAGGAACGATGTATCATAGATACTGACACACGTTTACTGTCTCAGCTTCAGAGTGAGCACCAATGGGTACTCATCCTCTGATGGAGTTACCTTCTGAACTAGACATCTTCTAATAAGGAAGCATCACAGTCAGAGGTTCTGATCCATCTTCATGCTAGACAAAAGTCCATATTCAGATTTTTCAGAATGAAATTAAATCTATCCTCTGCTAAGGGCTTTGTGAAGATATCTGCCCATTGATGGTCAGTATCAACAAACTTCAGAAGAAGTACGCCCTTCTGAACATAATCTCTAATAAAATGATACTTTACCTCAATGTGTTTTGCCCTTGAGTGTAAGATAGGATTCTTACTCAGTGAGATTGCAACAGTGTTATCACAGTAGATTGTGATGTTGCTCTCCAGCTGATGTTTCATCCAGAGCATCTGAGTGCTGCAAATTGCTGCTGAGATATATTCTGCCTCTGCAGTGGATAGTGCAATGGTTGATTGCCTCTTGCTTGCCCATGAGACTAGATTACTTCCTAGAAATTGACAATTTCCAGAAGTGCTTTTTCTCTCAGTTCTATCTCCAGCATAATCAGCATCACAGTAACCTGAAAGCTTATACTCTGATGTTTTCTTATACATCAAGCCAAGGTTAGTGGTACCTTTCAGATATCTCAGGATCCTCTTAACAACAGTTAAGTGGGTTTCCCTAGGATCTGATTGGAAACGAGCGCATAGATGAACGCTAAACAGAATATCTGGCCTAGATGCAGTTAAGTATAGAAGTGATCCTATCATACCACGATAGAGCTTCTGACAAACTTTACCACTTGCATCTTCTTTCTCCAAGATGCATGTAGGATGCATTGGAGTCTTAGAAATTGTAGATTCTGTCATGTTGAACTTCTTTAGAAGTTCTTTGGTTTTTTTTTTGATAGGCAATAAGCAATATATTGAAGCGAAGTACAAGGGGTACTTCAACCCAATACATAGGAGGAAGAGGGAGAAAAAGAAATAAAAATGTTAACTATACATAACTACAACAAAGATCCTCCTACTATTAAAGACCCGCCACCCACCACCTCCTTGAAGATAGATTAGGAACACATGCCTCATTAAAACCTTACTAGGAAAAACCCCCTTGGGAAAACCTGGTGAAGGAAAAAGAGTACATCGAGTCCAAAATCAAAAAAGGTCTTCAAGGAGAACTAAACAAAGAACTCATAGGATAATATAGCAAAATTCCCGCAACCCAACTAGAAGTCTTAGTAGCACTGTAGCAATCAGAAACTGATGCCAATAACCCCTTCACCAAGTGTAAGTGCGACCTGCAGAGGACCTGCAAAAGTAATATTGATAGGAAAAAGCACACTCCAAATCTGCCAACAAAGATACCTTGCAAATCCAAGACCCACATGATTCCAAGCCATAGCAAAGCAAAGCCACCTGTAAAATTAAAGAGTCAAAGAGGAGAAACCGACATAGATACCACAACAAAGGTCCACCACAATAGCATCTAACAGCTCCAAGAATTGATGCCTCTAATGAATTACTGCAATAGTAACAACCAGAACCTTGCCTTACACAAAACCACAGAAACCGGCTACCTCAAACAGCAAAGCTAATGGCCTAACTCGATAGATAAATAATTCAGAAGCTGCAACACAAGAATAATTCATACGAAAACCTCCATAATAGACAAAGTGTCATATTAGAGGACCTCAAAGCAAACCATAGGCTCTCCACACCATTCAGAATAGGAATAAGAAAATCCCCTACTTTTAGCCTTGAGCCACAACCAGGATTTCAATTTGACTTGCTCAAACACTTCACATAGTTCCACCGCCTCATTCCTGAAAATCACCCCATTTCTGACAATCCATAACTGCCATATCACAGCAAGCCAAACACAAGACAAACCTATCCTTGTCTTGGCATATCCCCAGCTCGAAAACTGAATCAAATGGTCCTTGGCTGATCCAGGTAAGACAGTCCTCCATCCCAACCAATTTACAACGAGACTCCACACCTGCCACGCAAAACTACAGGTAAAAAACAGATGATCAGCAGACTCAGGAAGCGACAAACATAAAGAGCATACAGGGCTAGCTATAGGGACATTCCGATGCAGTAAATTGTCCTTCGTTGGAATTCTATTAATAAGAATTTTCCAACCCAGAGCCTGAGCATTTGAAGGAGCCAGTATTTTCCAAACAATCCGAAAGACAAATTCATCTTCACTGAAACCATTACACTTCTCCCTTGAAGTAAAGAAAACGCAGAGACTATGTTCATCATTTCAGATCTCTGGTTTTCAAGAGACCCAACCACAGCTGCAGACCATCTAAAGTCCCAATGCCACTGGTTATTAATCCAGGAGCCCATTTCTGAAACCAAACACTGCTGCTGTTCAGAGATGCCAAATAGAGCAGGATATTTATCCTGGAACCTGCCTGCTCCGTGCCAGTCCTCCTCCCAGAACCTAGTTTCATTACCCTCACCAATCCGCCGGGAGAGACAATTCTCAAACCACCAGTTGCCCCTTTCCCCCACACAAGAATTCTCCAGATCTTTCCACCAAACTGAGGACTTCAAACGATTACCAAAGCCATATTTTGAGTACACAATTCTGCCCCACAAGGAATTTCTCTCCTTAAGATACCTCCACCTCCACTTTCCTAGTAACGCAATATTGAATTTACCTAGGTCTTTCACACCAAGTCCGCCCACTGATTTTGGTGAGCATATTTTGGTCCAGCTAACCCAAGCTATTTTCCTTTCTTCCTCCAAACCACCCCACAGGAATCTCATCATAATCTGATTGCACTTGTCAATAACACCCTTTGGCATTCTAAAGAAAGAAATATAATACAAAGGCAACGCAGTCAAAACACTTTTAATTAAACATAACCGGCCTCCAAATGATAACTGTTTACCTTTCCAACTAGCGAGCCTCCTTTTAATTTTCTCCACCATTGGATCCCAAAAATTCAATCGTCTAGGATTACCACCCACCGGCAAGCCCAAATAAATGAAGGGGATAGTCATTTTACGACAATTCAACAAGGCAGCATATCTATCTGAAGTAGAGTCCTCCATAGCAATGCCAACCAGTTTACTCTTATTGAAATTAACCTTCATACTTGAAGATAGCTCGTAGCATCTGAGAATGCATTTCAAAACCACCACATTCTGGAAATTTCCTTCCCCAATAAAAAGCGCATCGTCAGCAAACTGTAATAGAGAAACCGCCACCTTTTCTGATCGACCAACCATAAAAGGTTTGAAATTATTTGTTGCCACGGCTTGTCTGAGAATCCCATTCAACCCTTCTGCCACTATCAGAAATAAAAAAGGAGCCAAAGGATCGCCTTGCCTAATCCCTTTCTCCATTCGGAATTCTTTTGTCGGGCTACCATTTACCAATACAGAAACAAATGAAGACTCTAGGCAACCCATCACCCACCTGATCCAAGTCTCACAGTGCTCTGATGGATGTAAGTTCCTTCTGGTGTTTGATCAACTTGTATACCCAGAAAGTACTTGAGTTCTCCCATCATGCTCATTTCAAATTCAGCCTGCATCATCTCAGAAAACTCTTTGCATAGAGATGGATTAGCAGATCCAAATATAATATCATCAACATAAATTTGCACAATTAAGATATCATCTTTGTAAGTTTTGCAAAAGAGAGTTGTATCTACTTTACCCCTTACAAACTCATTTTCCAGAAGGAATGAGCTGAGTCTCTCATACCATGCTCTGGGAGCTTGCTTCAGACCATAGAGAGATTTCTTCAATTTAAACACATGGTCAGGGTTCTTCTCATCTTCAAAACCTGGAGGTTGATGAACGTAGACTTCCTCTGAGATATAACCATTTAGGAAGGCACTCTTCACGTCCATCTGATGTAGAACTATGTTGTGATTCACTGAAAAAGAGATCAACAATCTGATTGCCTCCAGTCTTGCTACTGGAGCAAATGTTTTAGTGTAGTCTATTCCTTCCTGCTGGCTGTAGCCTTGAGCAACTAGCCTTGCCTTGTTTCTGACTACATCTCCTTTCTCATTCGGCTTGTTTCTGAAAACCCATTTGGTTCCAATCACATGAATGCTTTGAGGTTTCTTCACTAGGCTCCAAACATCATTCTTGGAAAATTGATTCAGTTCTTCTTCCATAGCCAGAATCCAGTCCTTGTCTTGAAGAGCTTCATCAATTGACTTAGGTTCAATTAAGGACACCAATCCTTTCAGACTGAGCAAGGTCTCTTCAGAGGGTCTGAAGGCTGATCTGGTTCTGACTGGTTCATCTTTGTTACCCAGAATCAATTCCTTAGGATGAGACGCAGTGATTCTGCTCTTCTTCTGAGGTTGTGAATCAGAGGGACCAACTTCTTCTGGTTCATCTTCCTCTGGCTCAGCTTCCTCTGGAGCTTTGCCTTTGTCAGGAACATTTATACTTAAATCTGCAAACTTTTCAACTAGCTTTGACTGATCAGAGACAAGCTTATCATCAAATCTAATATGGATAGATTCTTCAATAGTTTTAGCATCAGTATTACAAAATCTGAAACCTTTAGATCGATCAGAGTAACCAAGTAATAGACATTTAGAAGACTTAGCATCAAACTTATGCAATCTATCCTTAGTGTTTAAAACATAGAAAACACAACCAAAAGGATGAAAATAAGAAATGTTGGGTTTTATCTTCTTCCACAATTCATAAGGAGTCTTATTCAGAATTGGTCTCACAGATATTCTGTTCTGAATGTAACATGCTATGTTTACTGCCTCTACCTAAAAGTGCTTTGCCATGCAAGTTTCTTGGAGCATGGTTCTAGCCATCTCCTGAAGAGTTCTGTTCTTCCTCTCAACAACACCATTTTGTTGTGGAGTTCTAGGACAAGAGAAATCATGTGCAATTCCATAGGAATCAAACAGACTCTCAAACTTGTCATTCTCAAACTCTCTGCCATGGTCACTTCTAACACGCACAATCCTACAAGCCTTCTCGTTTTGCACTTGGGCTATGAAGGTAGAGAACACAGAATGAGACTCATCCTTGCGGGATAGAAATTTTACCCATGTCCAGCGGCTATAGTCGTCAACAATGACCATCCCATATCTTTTGCCACCTCAAGACTCAGTTTTCACTGGTCCAAACAGGTCGACATGCAGAAGTTCCAACGGCCTTGAGGTAGAGACAACATTCTTTGCCTTGAAAGGGAATTTTGTGAATTTGCCTTTCTGACATGCTTCACAGAGAGCATCTGAAGAGAAATTCAGAGCGGGTAAGCCCCTGACAAGGTTGAGCTTACTCAGCTGAGAAATCTTTCTCATACTGGCATGCCCTAACCGTCTATGTCATACCCATTGCTCCTCATTAACAGAAAGAAGGCACTTCACATTCTGAGATTCCAACTCAGATAATCTGATCTTATAAATGTTGTTCTTCCTCTTGTTGTTAAACAGAACAGAGCCATCGATCTGACTTACAGCTCTGCAAGACTTTTGATTGAAAATAACATCCTAACCCTTGTCAGCTAATTGACTTATAGACAATAAGTTGTGAGTTAAGTCATCTACCAATAAAACATTATCAATGCATGGACTACTATCAACACAAATAGTACCAGTACCAACAATTTTACCCTTCTCATTTCCACCAAAGCCAACTTCGCCTCCAGGCTTAAGTTTTAGCTCTTGGAACATACGCCTTTCTCCCGTCATGTGACGCGAGTATCCACTGTCCAGATACCATGATTGGTGTTTCAGTGGAGCTATCAAGGATATCTACAACATAGATAATCTTATCCTTAGGTACCCACTTTCTGGGTCCTCTCTTGTTAGTTACCTCAGAGGTTCTGATCACCTTGGGTTTCTCAACATGATAGTGTAACAGAATTTTGGCATGATATTTAGACATGGAGAAAGTTCCCTTTTTGAGAGGGGGGTTAGCAACTTTAACAGGTAATGGTTCAGGCAATATAGTACCAGAGGGTACAAAACATTCATACAAGGATTTAGCCTTAGGCATAGGAGGCTCATTTTTATTGGGTCTAGAATAGCCAATGCCATGCATTCAGTTTCTGCTTACACCATAGATCATCGAAGCCATTAAGCTTCTGTCTACGCTTTTAGCCAGGAATCTTTGAAAGGATTTTTCATATTTAGATTCATTCTTACTATCAGAGGCATCACAAGCAACCACTTCTTCAAGCTTAGCAATCTGGTTCTTAAGCACAGAGTTGGAATTCACTAAAGCATGATTATTATTTTTCAATTCAGAAATAATTTCCTCATGTTCAGAAGAAGTCTGAGAAGCAGCAGAGAAATCCTTTTTCAACTTTTTATGCTTAGTCAATAAAGAGTTATACTTATCCATAATATTAGACAAAGCATGTTTTAGTTCAGAGGTTGAGAAAGAAGCGAATACCTCATTTTCATCGTCTGAGTTAGAATCTTCTTCTGATGTTGAGTCAGAGTTAGTTGCATCTTTTGACTCTGCTTCTTTGTCTTTGACAATAGCCATGAGTCCTTGAACTTCACCATTAGAATAAACATCCTCTGACTCTGATTCATCAAAAGTCACCATCAGACTTTTCTTTGTTTTGAAGTGCTTCTTTGGCTTCTTGTCCTTTTTCAGCTTTGGACAGTCACTCTTGTAGTGCCCTGATTCTTTGCATTCGAAACATGTGACTTCCTTGTCTGAGGACTTCTTCTGGCCTAATGAGGATTCAAACTTTCCTTTGGCCTTTCCAGAGCCTCTGTACTTACTCTGCCTGTGCTTCCAGATGCGGTTGAGCCTTTTGGAGATCACAGTCAGCTCATCTTCATCAGAATCTTTTGATGCTTCTTCAGATTCTTCTGCTTCAGCTTGGAGAGCTTTTGACTTCTCAGATTTAGACTTCTCAGATTTGGATTTCAAGGCTATAGACTTCTTCCTCAGATCCTGCATCTCTGAGCGCTTCAGTTCATGACATTTCAGTATGCTGATGAGTTCTTCTAGACTCATATGCTCAACATCTCTTGTAAGCTCTATTGAAGTCACTAAAGGCATCCAGCTTTCAGGAAGACTTCTGATAACCCTTATGACATGATCTTTTGTAGTGTAGCTTTTGTTGAGAGGTCTTATTCCAGCTACAAGCAACTGAAATCTGGAAAACATATCCTCAATGGACTCGTTAGGTTCCATGATGAAGGATTCATACTTCTGGATCAAGGACAGCGCCTTTGATTCTTTCACTTTCTTGTTTCCTTCATGGGACATTTTCAAGGATTCAAAGATACCCTTGGCAAACTCACGATCTGTAATCTTCTGGTACTCTTCATAGGAAATGGCACTAAGAAGAATAGCTCTAGCTTTGTGGTGCTGTGAGTAAAGCTTCTTTTGCTCAGCAGTCATCTCTGATCTGGAGATCTTCTTGCCATCAGCATCAACTGGATGCTCATAGCCATCCACAATGATATCCCAGAGATCTGCGTCGAAGCCCAGAAAGAAACTTTCAATTCGGTCTTTCCAATATTCGAACCTTTGACCATCGAACATGGGAGGCTTTGCATTGTAACCATCTTTTTGCATTTCACTGGTGGTAGCCATTTGTTTTTCACACCGGCCCGGATCACTGAACACTGTTAGGTGTGGTAATCAAAACTTGCACTCTGATACCAATTGAAGGTATGAAAAACGGTAGAAAGGGGGGGTTTGAATAGCGTTTTCAGAATAAAACTTCCACCTTAAGATTTTATCAAATCTTTCGAGACACAAGTAAAGTGCTTAAGATAAGAGATGAGAAAAGCACACAAGGATTTTATCCTGGTTCACTTGATGAATCACTCAAGCTAGTCCAATCCACCCGTGAAGGTGATTTCTTCCTTTTGATCAGAGGAATGCTTTGTGTTGGAACTTGTGAAGCTTGTTGATCAGAGCCAGAGGGAAGCATGGATCCTCTGACCGTTGTACCTTCTGATTCTGAACTCAGAGGAGAAGTACTTGGTCTTCAGAGCCATTTTGCTTCTGGACTTCAGAGTCTTCACTTTTCAGCTTCTGGATCTTCAGAGTGTCTGGGTTATCAGAACGTCTGGATCTTCAGAACTTCAAGTGAGCTGAGTCCATATCAGAGCTTGATTAACTTCAGATCTTCTGAAGCTTTTCTACTGTTCAAATTGAACATAGAGATTGCGAAAACGTTGCTAGGGTCACTCTTTAAACATAGTGCTTCTGATTTGTGTGAGATTGTATTAAGGTCAGAGCCTGTTAAGAGCACACTCAGAAAACACGTTAGAGTACCATAATTGTTCATACTAAAATGTTAACTTGTAATCATCAAAACAAAGAGTTGTACTACATGATCAAAACTTGATCTTACAGTTGTTTAGTGTATTATGAATTTCTTTTGTAAAATAGTTTCCATTTCTTTTTGTCTCTAACTCTATACGTTTTAAAAGATCCCATCATCCCTAGTAACTCCCTGAGAAGTTCTCGATCCACTAAAAACGATAAGGACCCGAACCTCGGATCTTTCCATCAAACATTCTCTCAAAATCTCATCACCAGTATGCCATAACTTCCCGTTTCCACACACTATAACGTTCAACAAATATATGTATAATTGCACAGTATAATTAGTACAATCCAACAAAACATGAGCACATATATCAATACATCCTATGATTAACCACTTAGAAAGTATAGCATGTGAATCAATCATCAATACTAATGTCGGCCGAAGCCCCGGAAAATGGAGACACACGTCTCTATTGATTAACAACGGCCGAAGCCTCAGAAAACATTTTCCAGATCAGCATAATCAACCATAAGCATAAACAAATAGCAAGTCGAAGTTATCGACACCTAAGTCAATTATCTAGCAAAGTAAGTTGCCCTCACCTTAGCCAATTTCCTTACTAAGCTGCAACTTCAATCTAATCATATCTTTGCTTTCCTGTGTCGGCTAGCTTCTTTTTGTTCTTCGGCTTCGTTAACAAACACTTCCGTTATTCATACCCTCAAGTCTCATGGTCATGGGACTGAGCTTGCAACAATGGATGGAGATTAGGAGGTGAATAAGAGCAAAAATTAGGGTTTAGGAAAAGGAAAAATCAGAAATTAGAAGGAAGGATTGTCCTTACCCAAAATTGATACCCAAATCGGCAAGAGAGGAGGAAGAGCTTCCTAGTTCTGATTTCAGTGACTTCTCCGGCGAAGGTTGGCTGGAGAAGACGGTGGTTCACGATGGCCGGCGGCGGTTCCCAACGGAGGTTGTCGGAATTGGAATGTTTTAGTGATGAATGCGGTTCCCAACGGTGATTTCTGTGATGAATGCCGGTCTCAACTCAAAGTTTCCCACTCCCTCGGGAAAAACAATGCTCCCGGGATAGTCATAACTCATGGTAGCCGAAGTGAGTTTCCGAAGAGACCGGTTGGCATTCACAACTTCTTGTTCTCGTAACCGGAGGGTGATCCCTTCTTGGATTCTCGGCTCAATATGGGCTTTAATTTCCTCCTCTGTCGTACGGTCACCCATGACGGTGTCTCCTGTGAGACTAACCTGAAAGTGTGACACTCAAACAGAGAAAGATTAGTTGCACCAATTCTAGACAAAGATAAAAACAAAAAATAAAACCATAAGCTAAAAACTTAAACCAAAAACCACAAACAATTGCTCGGCTACGGCGCCAAAAACTTGTTGGTCAATCTGCAAGTGTACAAAATCTACCCGGTTTTAATTTATCGAACAATAGGAATTGGAATGTGAATTCAGTTTAAGCCTCGAGTTCACGATTGGAAAGCAAATAAAATTCAGTTTTAAAGTTGATTATTTAGGTGATTAATTAACAAGAAATTGAAATATAAGTCTGTGAAGAACAATGATGAGCATGCCTTGGGTTCTTGCTTAACTAATTCAGTTTTGGTCAACCTATGCTATCCACAAAACTCTAAGTCTCTCCTTGATGCTCTAGCCTAATCAATCATCTATCGATGCCTCGCATAGACAATCCTCTCAAGTCAAAAGATAGGCACAATTCCTTGACAACCTAAACATTTGCTAAAGGCACTAAGCATGAAATTTAGGCCAACAAACCCTAACCCTTCCTCTATTCCTAGTAGCAAGCATAGAAGGGGTAATCTCACAACAAGTCCCTAATCTATAACAAACTTCCATTCTATTATAGAAAAGCATAAAGCTAGTACGTGTTCAAGCTTAAAAGATGAAGCAAAGATATGAGATTCATGGGTTTACTCATATTATTCATGAATAGAAATAGGAATTATAACTAAAACATCCGAAGTCTTACAAAGAACCCAAAGCAAGAAGGGTCTTAGCTAAGCATGGCTATGAAATCCAGACAAGAAAGTAAAGATAAAACCTGGAACATAGGACTTGGAGAAAGCTCCTCAAGCTCCCGAGACAAAACTTTACTTCTAACTTATTTGGAAATGTGAAAAATGACAAGAGATTTCAAGAGAAATGACAAAAAACCAATTTATAGGCAAACTAGGCGAGTCTGGGCGCTCAAGCGCCAATTAAGCACGCCTGGGCGCCAATTCAAAGTAACAAAACAGTAGCTTCTGGAAGCAATTGGCGCCTAGGCACCAATTAAGCACGCCTAGGCGCTAACTCCATTTTCTGGAACAGTAACTTCAGCTCCAATTGGCGCTCAGGTGCCAATGGAGCACGCCTAGGTGCCCAATGCTCACTGGAAAACATCTTTATCTTCTTCTTTACTCCTCTTTAAGACTCCCTTCAATTCTCTAAGCCTCTTGGCCTTCTTTCTTCAGCAGTTTAATACCTGATTACTTAGGAAAAAAGCAAGGAAAATATCTAGGAGCTCCAAGAGTTTATTAGCACAATGAACTCGCAATTCAAGTAGAAAAGATATGCAAGTCCTAAACTTACTTAAAATGCAAGAAAGGTCCCTATAAAACTACAAAATTACCAAAACAAAGTAAAAACACAAAGAAAGATAAAAATGCATGAGAATGCATGAAAAACTACATGAGACTCAACAAAAAGACTCAAAACTAACAAAGAAATGACCCTAAAAACACTACTAAACTAGGGTCATCATGTTGCTGATGTTCTTGCTGCAGAAAAAAAAAAGAAGATGCGGGAGAAGAAGGAAGTATGGTGCTGGTGATGAGTTGCAGAGAAAAGAAAGAAGAAGAAGATGTTGTGGGACAAGAAAGAAAAAGAAACGTGAAGGTGAGAGGGAGAGAGAGATGATCGAGAGTGAGCGTTGGTGAGGAGAGTGAGAGAAAAAAAATCTGATTGGGTGTGGGGCCAACGTGAGGAGAGATATTTTGAATAAGTGGTTGTTGATAGGGAAGGTGATGTGGATAGATAAGGATTAATGAATTGAGTGGTTGAGAGAGAATTGGAATATAGAATATTCCTTTGTGATAGGCTATCATAGGTAACTAAGGAGGATGACCTGTTACAGCAGGTTATCTCTTCATAAAAGAAAAAAATAATTAAAGAGTACAAATTCCTAAACTTAAAATGAAATAATACACAAAAAAATAAGGCTAAAAAGCACTTTTGGCCCCTGATGTTTCAAGTTTGTGCAAATTCTGCCCCTACTCTATTTTTGTCGATGTTTCTACCCCTCATGTTTTCAAACAGTGCATCGTCTACCTCTTATGTTTTCAAACAGTGCATCGTCTACCCCTGACGGAGGGGTAGACAGTGCACTGTTTGAAAACATGAGGGGTAGAAACATCGACAAAAATAGATAGGGGCAGAATTTGCACAAACTTGAAACATCAGGGGCCAAAAATGCTTTTTAGCCAAAAAATAATTATAATTTTATTCTTGTATTTAAATAAAACTCTATCAAATCAAAATATTGAAATTAATTATTTTTTGGTTAATTTTCACGAATCACGATTAGATTCGAGTCAGGAAAATAATATAAAAATACTAAAATATGAATACGCGATTAAATAACTATAAGGAAAATAGTCCTTAAGGTATTTCCGCGCGAATAATATTTCAATCACAAATAATTAATAAATATTACGCGTTGTCGTAAATCAAGGAAATTAAATAAATAGATAACTCGATTAATTCCGGGTCTTACACTTTCATCTCTTTCTACAATGGGTGAATCTTCATCACGCAGAGGAAAGAAAATTCATAAGAAGGACAGAGCATAACTGACCTTTGTCAATGAAGAGGTGAGTATGCAAACCAATGAAATTTGGGCGCCAACTCATTGGAACCGAGGAGAAAGAAAAATTGTCAATCCCAGATACCTTGACATTGACATGAACTACTTTGTCCGTCTCAGTATCTCTAGGTTGGAGGAACTATTCTTTATGTTAGGAGAAATAGAGAAGATGAATAGAGAGCATAAGAGAAAGATATGCTAGAGTTTCATTGAAGCCAAACACTAGTCCAAAAGTATTACAATAAGAGGCAAAGCAAAGTATAAATAGGTCAAGAGTAAAAGACTGAGTGCCCTGAAGATAACGAAGAATGCGAAGAGTGAAGGTATGAAAAACACTAGAAAGGGGGGTTTGAATAGGGTTTTGAAGTTTTAAAGCTTTCCCTCTAAGATTTTGGTAATCTTTTCGGTATAAAGAACACAAGGTGCAAGAGATGAAGGATGGAGAAAAGCACACAATGATTTTATCTTGGTTCACTTGATAAATCACTCAAGCTAATCCAGTCCACCCGTTAAGGTGATTTCTTCCTTCTTAGAATGAAGGCAATCCACTATTCAAAGATTGTTACAACTGCACTAGCACACCTTGCTCAGTGACTAACAAATCTAAGAACAAGCAACACCAAGACAACCTTGTCTTAGTCTTCTCAAGAATACGGACCTCACCGGTCTCTCAAGGAAATACAAACAAAGTTTTTGGAAGGTTTGGTTTACAAAGAGATGCTTCTAAAACAAGCAAAGGTAAACACAATAAGAACAATGAAGAAATATTGCTAAGGTATTCGTTTGTAGGTTTTCACTTGTATTGCACAATAGTTTCTTAGCCAATTTCTTCTATCTTCAACCTTTAAATACTCCAAGGTTTAGGGTTTGTATTCGTTGAAAGAATCCATCTGTTGAAGGGTAATTCTGGAATTTCCAGAACCTGCTGTGGCTGATCACCGTAGGTAAGGCGGTCAGAGTAGTACACTTGCTTTTGTACTATTGACAATGACATTGCCTTAGCCTAGTTGACTACTGATCTTGGCGACGCTTCATGTTGGTACTTGTGAAGCAATGAGATCAGAGTCATAAGGAAGCTTGGATCTTCTGACCTTCAGATTTTTTGCTTCTAGACCGTTCACTCTGAACTTCTGGTCTTCATAATTTGAAGTACTTTGGTCTTGAGAGCCATCTTACTCTTGGACTTCAGAATCTTCAAGTCTTCAGCTTCTGGAGCGTTCCTCAGAACTTTTGGTCTTCAGAACTTCAGTGCTTGAGTCTTTCAGAGTCCACATTAGAGCTTTAATCTCCAGAACATCTGAAGCGTTTACTACCGCTCAGAAGAATGTAGTGATTGCAGAAGCGTTTCATTGGTTACTCTTGGGTCTTCAACTTCTGATGTATGTATCTTTGAATCAGAATCAGAACATGTTTGTCACACACTTAAAAGATAAACGTTAGAGTAACCTAATTGTTCATACACAACAATAAACTTATTATCATCAAAACATAGAGTTGTTCCACATGACCAAATCTTGGTTTTACAAAGAACAGTTGTTCCACATGACCAAATTTGTAGTAGGGGAGGATACATATTGACTAACAACATGCACTGCATAGGCAATGTCGGGTCTAGTAATGGTAGGATACACCAAACTGCCAACAAGAGTTCGATACAGAGTATGATCTTTCAAAGGGACACCATTAGATGAGTTATATTGAGTATTCATTTCCAGAGGAGTGTCAACTGTTCCAGTATCACAGAGACGAGCTTGTGCAAGAATGGTGGCAATGTACTTAGATTGAGAGAGCAGATAACCTCGAGGGGAATAGTCAACCTCAATTCCCAGAAAGTAACGAAGAGTACCCAAATCTTTCATCTCAAATTGTTTAGCCAATTGAAGTTTCAAATTCCTAATCCCAACAACATCATCCCTAGTGATAATCATATCATCAACATATATAGAGAGAGAGAGAGAGAGAGAGAGAGCAAAATACAACTATGAGGAGAGCATAGAGAGAGAGAGCAAAATACAACCAAGGATTCAATCCCAACGGAAAACTTATCAAACCAAGCACGAGGGGCTTGTTTAAGCTCGTAGAGAGCCTTCTTCAATTTTCAAACTACACCTAGATTATGAGAAACACATGGTGGAGGAACCATGTAAACCTCTTCTAGTAGATCACCATTAAAGAAGGCATTTTTAACATCTATTTGGAAAATATGTCACTGACGAACCGGCGCGATGACAATAAGGGTCCGAAGTGGTCATTTTAGCAACATGAGCAAATGTTTCTTCATAATCCAAACCATACTACTGAGAAACCCCCTTAGCAACTAAACTAGCTTTATATCTCTCAATTGACCCATCAGACATGGTTTTGATCTTATAAACCCAACGAGAACCAATTGTAGTTTTTCCTAGTGGAAAAGAGACAAGTTCCCAAGTATTTGTCTTGTGTCGAGCAGAGAGTTCTTCTTCCATGGCCTGCTGCCAACAAGGATCAAGAACTGCCTCTATATAGGAGGAGGGCTCAAACAAGCTATGAATAGAGGTTAAAAATGAAGCAAATGAGTGCAATAGAGAGAATAAATAAAATCAGGCTTGAGTGGACTTATTACAGTCACATTGAGGACAATGAGATTGAGTATCTACAATCTCAGAAGCTGCTTGGGGAGGAATGGGGACAGATGAAGCTTCAGAAGTAGCATAAATACTAGTGTCAACCCTGCAAAGCTCAACATGAGAGTTAGTTTGACTATGGGGAACAAGACGGGCATTTGTGATGGCCGAATCAGTAGAAAAGGGATCAGTGTAAAGAATATGTTCAAGAAACATGAGATGGCGAGAGACATACAATTTTTTACTTGTAGGGTCATAACAACGATAACCTTTTTTACCATCACCATAATCAAGAAAGACACAAATTGATGAACGAGATGACAACTTACTGCGTTCTACATGCGGACGAAGAACAAAGCAAGAAGAACCAAAGACTCAAAATGTAGAATAATCAGGAGCATAACCATATAATTTTTCAAAAGGGGACAAACCTGAAGTGAGAGAGGTAGGGATTCGGTTAATGACATGAACAGAAGTGAGGACAACTTCCCCCCGAAACTCACTAAGAACAGAAGCAGACAGGAGAAGAGAACGTGCAGTTTCAACAATATGACGATGTTTTCTTTCTGCAACTCCATTATGTTCAGGAGTATCGGTAAAAGAGATTTGATATGAAGTACCATCAGATGGAAGGAGTTCAGTAAACTTGTTAGAAGTATACTCACCACCTAAATCACATCGAAAACACTTAATAACAACATTATGTTGAGTTTTAACCATAGCATGAAACATATGATAGACAGTTATAAAATCAGAACGATGTTTCATAAGATAAACCCAACAATAACAAGTGCAATCATAAATGGAAGATACATAATATCTAGAACCACCTATAGTAGCAATTGGGGATGAACCCCATACATCAGAATGAATTAAGTCAAAGGGTGCAACAGAAATTGAGACACCTTTACTAAAGGGCAAAGCAGAAAACTTAGCAAGTTTGCAACCACAACAATCAGAAATATCATTAGCTTGCAACTTTCCTAAAGCTCCTATAGAAACTAAGTATTTCAAACGAGAGGAAGAAACATGACCAAGACGAGAGTGCCATAAATAAAACTTAGAAGAGGACGAAATCAAACGAAAGGATGACAAGTCAGCACTAGTAGCTGCAACATCTGGACTTCGTAGCTCTTCCAAAACATAAAGTCCCCCGTATCTACGGCATGTCCCAATCAGCCTTTGAGGTCGCATATCCTGCACATAACAACAATAGGTGAAGGAAAAGGAAAGTGAGCAACCAGAATCACATAACTAACTTATAGATATAAGACCCACACATAATTTAGGAATGTACTAGACATCTGGAATAAATAAACGGGATGTGGAAACAGAACCAAGTCCTGCTACAAGCAGGGGTGTGCCATCAACAGTTACAATAGGTACGGTTGAAACAGGGTGTATGGACACAAATGATTTCAAATTAGATGACATGTGATGTCATGCTCCAGAGTAAAGGATCCACAAGGATGGAAATATACCTGAGGGGCTAGTGGACGACAAACCTATGTTGGACTTGGCAGAAGATTGTGCAGCAGACATAACATACATGAAATATGAGTGCGTGGAAGACGGTACAGGCATTGCTGACGATTGTGCAGCAAGGAATTTATTGAATTGTTCTGCAAGATCATTTAAGGAAGAACCAGAAATAGATTTTCTCTCATCAAACATAGGAGTAACTGCATTAGTGTTAGGTGCTTGAGGCCTGAAGTTCTTGAAGTTTCTTTGGTTGAACTGACTTGGAGGTTTCCATTGGGAGGATTGTTGCGTTTGTTGTGCTTTGTTCATCAGTTTTGGGCATTGAACTTTCCAATGTCCTTTTTGCTTACAAAAGCTACACTCATCAAGACCAAATTTTCCATGAGATTTTCCTTTAAAGGGAGTAGCAGCAAGAACAGAAGAACTTGGACTTGGGAGAATTCCTTTGTCAGCCTTTCCTTTATCAGATTGGGACCTAAAGCGAACTTCCTCAGCTAACAGTTCACTAACCACTGAATCAACAGATGGAAGAGGATTACGATGCAAGAACGACCCACGTATCCCCTCAAAATCATTTCGAAGAGCCATTAGAAATTGAACTAGACGTTTTTCCTCTCTACGTTCAGTGTATAATTCAAAAGAACTCAATTCAGCAGATTCAGTGAGAGTCAATTGGTCCCAGAGGTCAGACATAGCATAATAGAACTCTTGAATGCTCATGTTATCTTGTTGAAGAGCTCGAATGTCAATTTTCAGCTGATATTGCTTTGCAAAATTGGACTGTACATATAGCATTTTCAAATGATCCCAAACCTCGTTCACTGTTTCAAATTTTGCTAACTGAAAGCCAATAGACTATATAACATAATTATTAATCGAAGTAATAATCTTTGAATTATTTTTTACCCAAGATTCGAGCTCTGTTTTATATTTTCCATCTTTCTTGTCTTTTGGTGTTTGAGAAATTCCACACACATAACCCCACATTCTTTTGCCTTTCAAAAAAAAATTCAGTACATAACGCCAATATGGATAATTTTTACCATTCAATTGCACACTAATAGCTCGAAGGGAATCATCTTTTTCACCAACCATTGCAAATGAGATGAACAAATACAAGTAAAGAGAGAAGTGTGAGTGTTACCAAACTTAAAGGAAAAATTTGATGCAAATCTGATGCAATAGACGTGACTTTGAGAGCAAGCAGAAAGTAGAAGCAGAACCAGATGATTGATTAACACAATTTCAATCAAATCCCAATAAATCAATCAATTTCCACAGTAGAAAATAGGAAGGGACGGAAGCACAGGGAACGAAAGCAACAAAGCAAATTCCTCACCAAGGAAAATTCAAATCACGTGGTGGAGCATATATCAGAGGTGCAACAAAGCTTCAAATCACGTGGTGTAGTAGCATGACAATTGAATCTTCAAATAATTAATATTATGGACCAACCTTGCTCTGTGATACCATGTTAGGAGAAATAAAGAAGATGAAAAGAAAACATAAGAGAAAGATGTGCTAGGGTTTCATTGGAGGCAAACAATAGTTCAAGAGTATTACAATAAGAGACAAAGCAAATTATAAATAGGTCAATAGTAAAAGACTATACTACCCGAAAAACCTAAATAATAAAATAAGGGAATATTATCTAACACTTTCAAGATTGGAATGGAGTATATGAAGCCTCAAGAAGAGAAGTACATAGTCTCTCGGTGAAAGAATTTTATGACTGTGTTGTGTAAGATCAAGTTTTGATCCAGTAGTACAACTCTATGTTTTGATGATTACAAGTTAACCTTTTGATATGAACAATTGTGGTACTCTAACGTGTTTTTCTGAGTGTGCTATTTACAGGCTCTGACCTCTATTTTATCTCACACAAATCAGAAGCACTATGCTTAAAGAGTGACCCAAGCATCGCTTTCGCATTCTCCATGTTCAGTCTGAACAGTGGAAAAGCTTCAGAAGATCTGAAGTAAATCAAGCTCTGATAAGGACTCAGCTCACTTGAAGCTCTGATGATCCAGAAGATCTGACAACCAAGAGACTCTGAAGGCTCAGAGGCTCTGATGGTGTAGAAGACTCTGACGATCCAGACTCTGAAGAGTGAAGACTCTGAAGTCCAGAAGCAAGATGACTCTGAAGACTGTGTACTTCCCTCTGAGATCAGAATCAGAAGATACAACGGTTAGAGGATCTGTGCTTCCCTCTGACTCTGATCAACGAGCTTCACAAGTTCCAACATGAAGCATTCCCCTGATCAGAAGTCTACTAGATTTAAAGGTCAAGTCACTATCCAAAGTACAAAAGCAAAGTGTACTATCCTGACGACCTACCTAACATCCTCAGCCACAACAAAAGCTGGAATTTCCAGAACTGCCCTCCAACGGTAGCATTTCCATGCAACGTTCAACCCTAATCCTTGGAGTATAAATAGAGGCTGAAGATTGAAAGAAGCGGCTAGAAGCATTCACACACGCGCAAGAAATATTCATATCCTTCTAAGCTTTCTTTCATCTTGAATTTCATTGTGTTTACTATAAGCTTTTTAGAAGCACTTTCTTTGTAAACAAGAACTTCATATACAGTTGTATAGTTTGCCTTTACGAGATCAAGGTTGATCGGATCCTAGAGAAGACTAAGAGAGTGAATCTTAGTGTGAGCTAAGTCAGTGTATTGTTAGTCACTTGTAGGTTTCAAGTGCAGTTGTAACACATACCTGATTAGTGGATTGCCTTCATTCTAAGAAGGAAGAAATCACCTTAACGAGTGGACTGGATTAGCTTGAGTGATTTATCAAGTGAACCAGGATAAAATCCTTGTGTGCTTTTCTATCTCTTATCTTAAGCACTTCATTTGTTTCGAAAGATTTGCTAAAATCTTTAAGGTGGAAGTTTTATCTTGAAAACGTTATTCAAACCCCCCCCCCCCCTTTCTACCGTTTTTCATACCTTCAATTGGTATCAGAGCGCAAGTTCTGATTACCACACCTAACAGTGTTCAGTGATCCGGGCCGGTGTGAAAAACAATGGCTACTACCAGTGAAACACAGAAAGATGGATACAATGCAAAGCCCCCCATGTTCGACGGTCAAAGGTTCGAATACTGGAAAGATAGACTTGAAAGTTTCTTTCTGGGTTTTGATGCAGATCTCTGGGATATTATTGTGGATGGCTATGAGCGTCCAGTTGATGCAGAAGGCAAGAAGATCCCAAGGTCAGAGATGACTGCAGATCAAAAGAAGCTGTACTCACAACATCACAAAGCAAGAGCAATTCTTCTAAGTGCTATTTCCTATGAAGAGTACTAGAAGATTACAGATCGTGAGTTTACAAAGGGCATCTTTGAATCCTTAAAGATGTCTCATGAAGGAAACAAGAAAGTGAAGGAATCAAAGGCGCTTTCTTTGATTCAACAGTATGAATCCTTCATCATGGAACCAAACGAGTCCATTGAAGAAATGTTCTCCAGATTTCAGTTGCTTGTAGCTGGAATACGACCTCTCAACAAGAGCTACACAACAAAAGATCATGTCATAAGTGTCCTCAAGAGTCTTCCTGAAAGCTGGATGCCTTTAGTGACATCAATAGAGCTCACGAGAGATGTCGAGCATATGAGTTTAGAAGAACTCATCAGCATTTTGAAATGCCATGAGCTGAAGCGCTCTAAGATGCAAGATCTGAGGAAAAAGTCTATAGCCTTGAAATCCAAATCTGAAAAGGCTAAGGCTGAGAAGTCAAAGGCTCTCCAAGCTGAAGCAGAAGAATCTGAAGAAGCATCAGAAGATTCTGATGAAGATGAGCTGACTCTGATCTCCAAGAGGCTCAACCGCATCTGGAAGCACAAGCAAAGCAAGTACAGAGGCTCTGGAAAGGCCAAAGGAAAGTCTGAATCTTCAGGCCAGAATAAGTCATCAATCAAGGAAGTCACATGCTTTGAGTGCAAAGAATCAGGGCACTACAAAAGTGATTGTCCAAAGTTGAAGAAGGACAAGAGGCCAAAGAAGAACTTCAAGACAAAGAAAAGTCTGATGGTGACTTTTGATGAATCAGAGTCAGAGGATGTTGACTCTGATGGTGAAGTCCAAGGACTCATGGCTATTGTCAAAGACAAGGAAGCAGAGTCAAAGGATGCTGTTGACTCTGACTCAGAATCAGAAGGAGATCCAAACTCAGACGATGAAAATGAGGTATTCGCTTCTTTCTCAACCTCTGAATTGAAACAAGCTTTGTCTGATATCATGGATAAGTATAACTCTTTATTTTCTAAGCATAAAAAGTTGAAAACAAACTTATCTGTTGTTTCTAAGACTCCTTTTGAGCATGAGAAAATTATTTCTGATTTGAAAAATGATAATCATGCTTTGGTGAATTCTAACTCTGTGCTTAAGAACCAGATTGCTAAGTTAGAAGAAATAGTTGCTTGTGATGCCTCTGATTGTAGAAATGAATCTAAGTATGAAAAGTCTTTTCAAAGATTCCTGGCTAAAAGCGTAGACAGAAGCTTAATGGCTTCAATGATCTATGGCGTAAGCAGAAATGGAATGCATGGCATTGGCTATTCTAAACCAATTAGAAATGAGCCTTCTATGCCTAAAGCAAAATCTTTGTATGAATGCTTTGTTCCCTCTGGTACCATATTGCCTGATCCTTTACCTGCTGAAGTTGCTAAACCCCATCTCAAAAAGGGATCTTTCTCCATGTCTAAATATCATGCAAAAATTCCTTTACATTACCATGTTGAGAAACCCAAGGTGATCAGAACCTCTGGGGTAACTAACAAGAAAGGACCCAGAAAGTGGGTACCTAAGGACAAGATTATCTATGTTGCAGATATCCTTGATAGCTCCACTGAAACACCAATCATGGTATCTGGACAGTGGATGCTCGCGTCACATGACGGGAGAAAGGCGTATGTTCCAAGAGCTAAAACTTAAGCCTGGAGGCGAAGTTGGCTTTGGTGGAAATGAAAAGGGTAAAATTGTTGGTATTGGTACTATTTGTGTAGATAGTAGTCCATGCATTGATAATGTTTTATTGGTAGACGGCTTAACTCATAACTTATTGTCTATAAGTCAATTAGCTGACAAGGGTTATGATGTTATTTTCAATCAAAAGTCTTGCAGGGCTGTAAGTCAGATCGATGGCTCTGTTCTGTTTAACAGCAAGAGGAAGAACAACATTTACAAGATCAGATTATCTGAGTTGGAGGCTCAGAATGTGAAGTGTCTTCTGTCTGTTAATGAAGAGCAATGGGTATGGCATAGACGGTTAGGGCATGCCAGCATGAGAAAGATTTCTCAACTGAGTAAGCTAAACCTTGTCAGGGGCTTACCCACTCTGAAGTTTTCTTCAGATGCTCTTTGTGAAGCATGTCAGAAAGGCAAATTCACTAAAGTCCCTTTCAAGGCAAAGAATGTTGTCTCAACCTCAAGGCCGTTAGAACTTCTGCATATCGACCTATTTGGACCAGTGAAAACTGAGTCTATAGGTGGCAAGAGATATGGGATGGTCATCGTTGACGACTATAGCCGCTGGACATGGGTAAAATTTCTATCCCGCAAGGATGAGTCTCATGCTGTGTTCTCTACCTTCATAGCTCAAGTGCAAAACAAGAAGGCTTGTAGGATTGTGCGTGTCAGAAGTGACCATGGTGGAGAGTTTGAAAATGACAAGTTTGAGAGTCTGTTTGATTCCTATCGAATTGCACATGATTTCTCTTGTCCCATAACTCCTCAACAAAATGGTGTTGTTGAGAGGAAGAACAAAACTCTTCAACAGATGGCTAGAACCATGCTCCAAGAAACTGGCATGGCTAAGCACTTTTGGGCAGAGGCAGTAAACACAGCATGTTACATTCAGAACAGAATCTCTGTGAGACCAATTCTGAATAAGACTCCTTATGAATTGTGGAAGAATATCAAACCCAACATTTCTTACTTTCATCCGTTTGGTTGTGTTTGTTATGTTCTCAATACTAAGGATAGATTGCATAAATTTGATGCTAAGTCTTCTAAATGTCTATTACTTGGTTACTCTTAAAGATCTAAAGGTTTTATATTTTACTATACTGATGCTAAGACTATTGAAGAGTCTATTCATATTAGATTTGACGATAAGCTTGACTCTGATCATTCAAAGCTAGTTGAGAAGTTTGCAGATTTAAGCATTAATGTTTTTGATAAAGGCCAAGCTCCAGAGGAAGCTGAGCCAGAGGAAGATGATCCAGAAGAAGAAGCTGGTCCCTCTGATTCACAACCTCAGAAGAAAAGCAGAATCATTGCATCACATCCTAAGGAATTGATTCTGGGCAACAAAGATGAACCAGTCAGAACCAGATCAGCCTTCAGACCCTCTGAAGAGACCCTGTTTAGTCTGAAAGGATTGGTGTCCTTAATTGAACCCAAGTCCATAGATGAAGCTCTTCAGGACAAGGATTGAATTCTGGCTATGGAAGAAAAATTGAATCAATTTTCAAAGAATGATGTTTGGAGCTTAGTGAAGAAACCTCCAAGTGTTCATGTGATTGGAACCAAATGGGTTTTCAGAAACAAGCTGAATGAGAAAGGAGATGTAGTGAGAAACAAGGCAAGGCTAGTTGCTCAAGGCTACAGTCAGCAGGAAGGAATTGACTACACTGAAACATTTGCTCCAGTAGCTAGACTAGAAGCAATCAGACTGCTGATCTCTTTCTCAGTGAATCACAACATAGTACTTCATCAGATGGATGTGAAGAGTACCTTCCTAAACGGTTATATATCAGAGGAAGTCTACGTTCATCAACCCCCAGGTTTTGAAGATGAGAAGAACCCAGACCATGTGTTCAAACTGAAGAAATCTCTCTATGGTCTGAAGCAAGCTCCCAGAGCATGGTATGAGAGACTCAGCTCATTCCTTCTGGAGACTGAGTTTGTAAGGGGTAAAGTAGATACAACTCTCTTTTGCAAATCTTACAAAGATGATATCTTAGTTGTGCAAATCTATGTTGATGATATAATATTTGGCTCTGCTAATCAATCTCTATGCAAAGAATTTTCTAAGATGATGCAGGCTGAATTTGAAATGAGTATGATGGGAGAACTCAAATACTTTCTGGGTATACAAGTTGATCAAACACCAGAAGGAACATATATCCATCAGAGCAAGTACACTAAAGAACTTCTGAAGAAGTTCAACATGCTGGAATCTACAGTGGCCAAGACTCCAATGCATCCTACATGCATTCTGGAGAAAGAAGATGCAAGTGGTAAAGTTTGTCAGAAGCTCTATCGTGGTATGATAGGATCTCTTCTATACTTAACTGCATCTAGGCCAGATATATTGTTTAGTGTTCACTTATGTGCTCGTTTCCAATCAGACCCAAGGGAAACCCACTTAACTGCTGTTAAGAGGATCCTAAGGTATCTGAAAGGCACCACTAACCTTGGCTTGATGTATAAGAAAACATCAGAGTATAAGCTTTCAGGTTATTGTGATGCTGATTATGCTGGAGATAGAACAGAGAGAAAAAGTACTTCTGGAAATTGTCAATTTCTGGGAAGTAATCTAGTCTCATGGGCAAGCAAGAGGCAATCAACCATTGCACTATCCACTGCAGAGGCAGAATATATCTCAGCAGCAATATGCAGCACTCAGATGCTCTGGATGAAACATCAGCTGGAGGATTATCAGATCCTTGAGAGCAATATCCCAATCTATTGTGATAACACTGCTGCAATCTCATTGAGTAAGAATCCAATCTTACATTCAAGGGCAAACCACATTGAGGTAAAGTATCACTTTATTAGAGATTATGTACAGAAGGGCGTACTTCTTCTGAAGTTTGTTGATACTGACCATCAATGGGCAGACATCTTTACAAAGCCCTTAGCAGAGGATAGATTTAATTTTATTCTGAAAAATCTGAATATGGACTTTTGTCCAGCATGAAGATGGATCAGAACCTCTGACTATGATACTTCTTGATCAGAAGATGTCTAGTCTAGAAGGTAACTCTATCAGAGTTTATGTACCCATTGGTGCTGACTCTGAAGCTGAGACAGTAAATGTGTGTCAGTTTCTCTGATGCATAGTTCCTTGTGCCCGTGTGACAGTCTGTCGTAATGAGTGTTGATGTGCTTCTCTCCTGCGTGTGATATGCGTATTTACTGTTACTATGATGTCTTTAATTTTTAACCGTTGATTTTAAATTGCTTTTGATCAACAACGGTTACTTTTAAAAACCCACTATACACACACGTTCTCCTACACTTACGATTTTACCTTCTCTCTCTTTTGTTTTTCAAACCCTTATCTCCACGATCTCTCTCTCTCTATTCATCATCTTCTCTCTACCCAAAACCTTCAACCGCTCAAGATGGTGAGACAAAACAGAAACGAAGTTGCAGGTGCAACCAGGTTTCCTCATATGGTAGTAGGGCAAGCTATAGGTCAACTGGGTCCTGAAACCCCAACTCAAGCTCCGGCTCAAGGTCAGATGATTCCAATTGCAGAACGGGGCTGTGCCGTTCACTGCGTTTTTGCTCCGGAAGAACTCCAAGTGCTTGCTGAATGGAGATTCGACCTGGATAATATAGCTGCAAATGGGTATGACCTGCGTCCTGAAGTTCAAGCTCAGGGATGGGAAGAGTATTTCAACAGGCTTAGAGGTCCAATTTATGACAAATTGGTCAAGGAATTCTGGAAACACGCTGAGTGTGATGATACTCAGGTGGTTTCGCACATAGCTGGAAGGAGGATAATCATCACGGAGAAATTCATTGTGAATCTGCTGGGTGCACACACTGGAACTAGGTATAGATTCCAACTGACTAAATCTAAGTTGAAACCCATAACAAAGGAAGAAACCAACAAGGCTCTTTACACCAACTACAAACCGGGCAAGAGCGACTACAAAGTGATGGATCTTCATCCTAAGCTCAGAATCTGGCACAAGATTCTGCTTAACTGCATCAACCAGAGGCCAAAGGGCAGCTCTCCTGATTACATCAATTTCTGCCAGAAGGCAATGCTGTTCTTCATTCAGGATAAGAAGCAGATCTGCCTTCCCTTCTTCTTGTTTTCTTACCTGAAAGAATGCATCAGGAAGTCCAGAACCACTGCATCCATCAAGTCTGCCATCAAGTATATTCCCTTTGGAAGACTGCTCTCAGATCTTTTCATTGAGAGTAAACTTGTGGAAGATCTGACTAAGGCTGGCTGCACAGAGGATCTGACCATGATTGTGAGTGATGTCTTCACATCAACATCTTTGAAGAAGATGGGATTGGTCAAGAAGAGGATAGACCCTGCTCATGAAGATACTTCAGATGAAGTCAGAAGAAGAAGAATCCCTCTGAATGACTATCCTTTGTGGACCCAAGCAGACAACCCAGAAGCTATCAGGTGCTATGTTGAGGATCTAAGGGCACAAGGCTTTGAGATTGATGTAGATGAGTTCTTCAGGCGATTGCCACCAGCTATAGAGTTTGACTCTCCTCCCAAGAGGAAAGTTCAGAGAAAAATGGTCTTAGAAGAATCTTCTGAGGAGTCTGATGTTCCTCTGAAGAAGAAGAAAAAGGCTGATAAGAGGAAGCATGATGATACCACCAAGCCTGATGATGGTGATAATGAAGATGGTCCTTCTCCTCCAAAGAAGAAGAAGAAACAAGTCAGAATCGTGGTGAAGCCTACACGGGTGGAACCAGCTGCTCAAGTGATCAGAAGGATTGAAACTCCTACCAGAGTGACTCGGTCTTCAGTGCGATCATCAAGTAAGTCTGTTGTTGATACTGATGATGATTTAAATACATTTGATGCACTCCTCATCTCTGCTATGCTCAAACAATCTTCCAACCCACTCACTCATATTCCTGAATCCCAACCAGCTGCACAAACCACTTCACCACCCAATTCACCTAGGTCTTCATTTTTCCAACCTTCCCCAAACGAAGCACCTCTTTGGAATATGCTTCAGAACCAACCTACCGGACCCTCTGATCCAACCTCACCCATTACCATCCAATACAACCCACTAACCTCTGAAACCATCATTCTTGAACAACCAGAACTTGACCAACCAGAACCTGAACCCAGAACGTCTTATCACTCTGTCCCCAGAGCATCAGAACGTCCTGTTCGTAGAACCACCGATACAGATTCCACACCCTGTCCCTCTGTATCCTTTCCTACCAACGTTGCTGACTCCTCACCTTCCAACAACTCAGAGTCACTTCGTAAATTTATGGAAGTCAGGAAAGAAAAAGAGTTTGCCATCCCAAAGTACTACCTTACAGTACCAAGCCCTAGGAGATACCCTAGACCTAGACCAGAACGTCTAGTTGACCCAGATGATCCTATCCAGGCTGACCCTTTGCACGAGGCAGATCCTTTAAACCAACAAGTCCAACCTGACCCAATTCATCAAGAGTCCATTCAACCAGAACCAGAAAACTCAGAGTCTAACCACTCTTCGGTTAGATCTCCACATCCTCAGGTTGAAACCTCTGAACCACACCTTGGAGCCTCTGAACCAAATGTCCAAACCTTCGATATTGGCTCTCCTCAAGGTGCCTCTGAAGCGAACAGTAGCAACCACCCAACCTCTCCTGAAACCAACCTATCCATTGTTCCCTACACATACCTAAGACCAACCTCTCTCTCTGAGTGCATCAGTGTTTTTAATCATGAAGCTTCACTGATGATTCGCAACGTCAAAGGTCATACTGATCTGAGTGAGGATCCTGACTTTGTTGCTGAAGAATGGAATCGTCTGAGTACTTGGTTAGTTGCTCAGGTTCCTGCTATGATGAGTCATCTCACTGCAGAAAGGGATCAGAGGATAGAGGCTGCTAGGCAGCGGTTTACAAGAAGAGTGGCTCTGCATGAACAACAGCAAAGATCTAAGTTACTTGAAGCTGTTGAAGAGGCCAGAAGAAAGAAAGAGCAAGAAGAAGCTGCACGTCAAGCAGCTGTACAAGCTGAAAATGCAAGATTAGAAGCTGAGAGACTTGAAGCTGAAGCTGAAGCTCTTAGATGTCAAGCTCTTGCACCAGTGATCTTCACTCCTGCTGCTTCTGATTCCACTCCAGACCATCAACCTGCTCAGAATGTTCCCTCTAGCTCTACACAGCCAAGTTCTTCCAGACTTCACATCATGGAACAACGTCTCAATACTCATGAGACTCTGCTGGTGGAAATGAAGCAAGTTCTTCAAGAACTCATGCGTCGCTCTGACAAGCCTTAGTTTTAGGATTTCTTTCGTTTTTCTTAACTTTATTTTTTTTTTCTATTTTATTTTGCATTAGTTGCCATGGTTTGCTTACAAGTAGTTTATCATTGCATATATATATATTAATGACATTGTGTTTGCAAATTTTTTTCTTTATTCATGATAATTTATGCTTTTACATTATACATGTTATTCCCTAAATCTAGAATGGAGGATCCTTCCTCATTCTTCTGCACTCTTGGCGCTGCTCTACTCTCTCTTTCTCCAGACGATCCAATGAATACTGGATGTTGTTGAATCTGACGTTCAGCTCCTCCCTCTCCAGACTATCTTCTGTCGTCTTGAGCATCTTTTCCACAGCTTCCTTCTCTTCAAGGAAATTCAGCTCAAGCTGGCTGAGTTCCTGGACTTCCTCCACGAAGGCAAGGAATTCTTTCAGATCCTTTTCCAGCTCTGGACAAAGGTCCTCTTCAAGCAGTGTCGTTGTCAGCTCGTGTATTGTTCGTATACCATCAGGGTGCCGAATGTTCAGGAACATGTCTTCCTCGAAGGCCTTCCTTCTGAGCTCTTCCAGTGCAACCATGTATGAAGCCATTTCTGATTATGGTATTGATCGAGTTGTGAAGCTTACCCTCTTCTCCATCGCTTTATATAGGCTTCACTTTCTCTCTGAAAGTTAATGCTCCTACAGTTTCTCGAGGTTCAGTCCTTGGTAACTGAAGCTTCTCCTTACTCCCTTGGCCGGTGATAAACGTTCTTCTTTTGCATTAACTCTTCTCTTTAATTCACCTACTCTGATCCATGCATCGTTTTATTTTTTTTAAACTTAGACCTTCTCTAAGGGGGAGTACCTTGTACTTCAAACTAAGTTTTTCACACCCCAGGCTTTTTGCTTATGACAAAAAGGGGGAGTACAACCAGTTTTTGATGTGTAAGCTGTGTTAGTGTGATTTATTTTTATTTTGGAGAATTTAAGAGTTCCACCTTTATGACCATAGATGTGTCACTGGGCAAATACAAGGAATACATTTCACTTCTTCTGAAGTGATATTAGTTTGACTCTGATACTCAAGACTCTGATACCTTGTCCGTTGACTCTGAATACTTATGCGCTCTGATTATTCTAATTCATCTATGTCATAAGTTTTTCACTCTGAACTCTTATATTATTTAGCTCAGAATCTAGACTTTACTAATGTTTTCATCAAGTATTAGATTCAGGGGGAGCTAAGCTCAGAATCAAGCAGTGACTTGAATTCAGAATGAGCAAGATAAACTATTCACATCAGGATAAGTCTTTTTTTGTACCTCTAAACTCTGAGTGAATTCAGTTTATTGTTTAAGAATTGTTCATCAAAAACCTTAGTTTTGTCATCATCAAAAAGGGGGAGATTGTAAGATCAAGTTTTGATCCAGTAGTACAACTCTATGTTTTGATGATTACAAGTTAACCTTTTGATATGAACAATTGTGGTACTCTAACGTGTTTTTCTGAGTGTGCTATTTACAGGCTCTGACCTCTATTTTATCTCACACAAATCAGAAGCACTATGCTTAAAGAGTGACCCAAGCATCGCTTTCGCATTCTCCATGTTCAGTCTGAACAGTGGAAAAGCTACAGAAGATCTGAAGTAAATCAAGCTCTGATAAGGACTCAGCTCACTTGAAGCTCTGATGATCCAGAAGATCTGACAACCAAGAGACTCTGAAGGCTTAGAGGCTCTGATGGTGTAGAAGACTCTGACGATCCAGACTCTGAAGAGTGAAGACTCTGAAGTCCAGAAGCTAGATGACTCTGAAGACTGTGTACTTCCCTCTGAGATCAGAATCAGAAGATACAACGGTCAGAGGATCTGTGCTTCCCTCTGACTCTGATCAACGAGCTTCACAAGTTCCAACATGAAGCATTCCCCTGATCAGAAGTCTACTAGGTTTAAAGGTCAAGTCACTATCCAAAGTACAAAAGCAAAGTGTACTATCCTGACGACCTACCTAACATCCTCAGCCACAACAAAAGCTGGAATTTCCAGAACTGCCCTCCAACGGTAGCATTTCCATGCAACGTTCAACCCTAATCCTTGGAGTATAAATAGAGGCTGAAGATTGAAAGAAGCGGCTAGAAGCATTCACACACGCGCAAGAAATATTCATATCCTTCTAAGCTTTCTTTCATCTTGAATTTCATTGTGTTTACTATAAGCTTTTTAGAACCACTTTCTTTGTAAACAAGAACTTCATATACAGTTGTATAGTTTGCCTTTACGAGATCAAGGTTGATCGGATCCTAGAGAAGACTAAGAGAGTGAATCTTAGTGTGAGCTAAGTCAGTGTATTGTTAGTCACTTGTAGGTTTCAAGTGCAGTTGTAACACATACCTGATTAGTGGATTGCCTTCATTCTAAGAAGGAAGAAATCACCTTAACGGGTAAACTCGATTAGCTTGAGTGATTTATCAAGTGAACCAGGATAAAATCCTTGTGTGCTTTTCTATCTCTTATCTTAAGCATTTCATTTGTTTCGAAAGATTTGCTAAAATCTTTAAGGTGGAAGTTTTATCTTGAAAACGTTATTCAAACCCCCCCTTTCTACCGTTTTTCATACCTTCATGTTGTTCATAAGAATGGAGTCATCCATTCTCACTTTGATAAGGATCTGATTCAGATTTCAGATATGGATGTGTTGTGTGCAAACTAGTATAGTGATCAGGAGAAATATAGAAAACGTGATTGACTCTGCAGGAGAAGGGAACGAAATCTTAGAAGATCATCCTATTTTTCTTGTGGTATTAGCTACTAGGTTGATTGTGCTTTCTATTTGTGATATGAGTAGCTAAGTCCCCTCTCATTTTGGAATAGAATATTTATAGAATCCCCATGACATGAATAGGACCAAACCTTCTCTTAATGTTGCAATGTAGGATATGATTCAAGTCCTTTTTTATTATTTATGTTATTTCAGCTCGGTATATAATTTTGCTTGCCTTTTATGATATTTATTTCATGTGGAGTAATTTTTTACTACCTTAATAATTAATCTTACCATAACAGGGAGAAATTAATATGAAAGTAATAACAGGTAATGAGTGTCGGAAATTAGTTTTGATATGGTAGCTTCTAAGAGGGTTAGACTTAGAACTACTTCTTGTTTACTTCAAACTTCTTGCGTTATATAGTGAAATATCTCTAAGACACATTTTTGCCGCACTTCATTCCTATTTTCACCAATCATCTTACAATGGTAGTTTGTTTGTAAGTTAGGACAATTAACAACAACTTCATCAGCGATTTAATGTTTTAAAAGGTTATGGTTGACATAATCGTTAATTAGGATACATGTATTGTAAAAAGGAGGGAGATATCCAATTTCATTGCAGTCTCAAGGCCTTTTTACATGCTCACTCGACCATAATGATACATGTATACAGTAAAAAGGGGAGATTACATGTCTATTTACATGCTCACTCAACGTTTAATTGCTTATACTATGAATCATCCCTTATGCTTAACTGTCGACCCGGTTTCTTGGGTTTGATAGCTAAGACTACCATTCTTATATTGCTTGTGTTCACTACGAACTTTTAGTCAGTGACCAGTGAAAAAGACTAAGTTTATTGCTCAAGTGAGAAAAAAGATGATCTTTAGACATAAAGCAGCCCCCATTTTATAGTGGGTGAGCCTCTGACCCTAGCCCTTATTCCTATTACAAAATTCATTGACTAAAACGGCTAGGTCGCACTAATCAGGGTGGGATCCTTGACTTTCTCATCTTCCGTGTTGTGATTGTGAGTGTTCCGTGTTGTGATTGCAGGTCTTCCGTGATTGAGGGGGACTTGACCATAGCGTTGACTCTACTGTGATTCGCAGATAGATGAGTCACCGATCGGGTCAAAGCATCATGTCTGTGTTGGCTCTAGAGTATTTCTGAATAGATGGGCCTCTTGGAGTAACCTGACTGGCTTGGTGTCAATGTCATGTCCACGCGGCCCAAGTCTTAAGACGGCTCGGATGTGTCCCTTGGAGTGGTATGTCTAGCGTCGTAATGATGTCTTGCCCGGTCCAAATCGCGGAGCGGTCCACAGCCCCCCAAGGCTTGTGGCTTGAAAAGACACAAAAACCTTAGACAAAATTGTCCACACTCAAACGGATTTCTCTTGCGTGGAATTTTCCTTCATAGACGGTTGTCTCACAATTCACTCTTCCCTGTTGAAGTACTTTACAGTTGTCTCAGCGTTCACCCTTCCCTAGTGAAGTGTTTTACGGCTGTCTCACCGTTCAGCCTTCCCTGTTGAAGTGTTTTACGACCATCTCACCATTCAATCTCCCCTAATTTATAAACACTTATAAAAATAATAAAAGGCTAGCTCCATGTGTGGTTAAAAATAATTGGAGCCTTGAGTCTTTTACTTATATTGACTTGGTGTGATTGCGGAAGGATCCCCTACTAGTGAGTTGACTCTTGAATAATCGCAGTAGGATGGGTCTCCTAAAGTAACCTGACCGGAGTCAATGGGAGGATAGAGCTCACTTGGGTAGGGACCAAGCGGCAAGCCTCGACATCCGACTAGAGTCGAAGGAGAGATTGAGCTCACTTCTCATGAAACCAAGTGGCAAGACGCCATGGCTGACCGGTGTCAACAGAAAGACAGAGCTCGTTTGGATTGAATCCCAGCGGCAAGGTTCAACGCATGACCGGAGTCAGCGGAGATGGAACTCACTTGGTTGTGAACCAAGTGGCATGGCTCAACGACCGACCGGAGTCAGCGGAGATAGATCTCACTTGGTTTTGAACCAAGTGGCATGGCTCAACGACCGACCGGATTCAACGGAGATAGAGATCACTTGGTTTTGAACCAAGTGGCAAGGCTCAACGACCGACCGGAGTCAACGAAGATAAAGCTCACTTGGTTTTGAACCAAGTGGCATGGCTCAACGACCGACCGGAGTCAGTGGAGATAGAGCTCACTTGGATTAAAACCAAGTGGCAAGGCTAGTTCTTCTGCATTTGAGATTTTTCATAATATGGGACTCATAAAAAAAACTTCCCCCGATAGTGGGAGAAAAAGGAACATTCTCTACTTCATTCAACAGGAAACAAACGTGAAATACAGAAAAACTGAAACAACAAAAGCTTAGGGCGTTTTAGAGTCTAAAGCACTATCTGTAGTAGACCTACAGGTTGTTGGCATTCAAGAGCGGGATATAGCACAACCTGCTTGCGTAGGTTAGCACGACTGTCAATGTCACGACTGGAGCTCCTCCTTCCGGATTTGGCAACGAGGAACCTTCAACGGAGTGAACGCTTAGTCATTTCGTCTTATCAAGACATTGCTTCTCACAGCGTTGATGTGTTGGCCCGGACTAGTTTTGTCTCGACCCTGGGCATCTTGCCGAAGGTTCTGTCACTCAGTGCGCGGATTCGCCCGCTTGGTGTGGGTGGCAGGGTGATGAGCTCTTTCCTCCTTGCTCGGGATGCTTTCAGACGGTTGCTCTCCTCTTGATGGATGAACGGAGCTGTCCGTATGCGAATTTCATCCAACGAATGTGCGTGACAGATGGACAGGTCTCCATTGAAAGGACCCGCCGACAAACCATTTTCAAACGCCTCGGCACAAATAGTCGGATCTTTGTTTCAAGCCTGCATGAAAACATTAGTGAACCTAAATAGGTTGTCCTTCAATGTCTCCCCTGCTTTCTGCCGGATGTTAAACAAGCTTGCAGAGGTGACTTGGTTGTAAGATCAAGTTTTGATCTAGTAGTACAACTCTATGTTTTGATGATTACAAGTTAACCTTTTGATATGAACAATTGTGGTACTCTAACGTGTTTTTCTGAGTGTGCTATTTACAGGCTCTGAACTCAACTCAATCTCACACAAATCAGAAGCACTGTGTATAAAGAGCGACCCAAGCAACGCTTTCGCATTCTCCATGTTCAGTATGAACAGTGGAAAAGCTTCAGAAGTTCTGAAGTTATACAAACTCTTATGTGGACTCAGTCACTATAAACTCTGAAGATCCAGAAAGTCTGATAACCAAGAAACACTGAAGGCTCAGATATTCTGATGGTGTAGAAGACTCTGAAGATCCAGAAGCTGATTAGTGAAGTTCTGATGTCCAGAAGCAAGATACTCTGAAGACCATGTTCTTCCCTCTGAGTTCAGAATCAGAAGAAACAATGGTCAGAGGATCTGGGCTTTCCCTCTGACTCTGATCAACCGGCTTCACAAGTTCCAATATGAAGCATTCCCCTGATCAGAAGTCTCCTAGGTTTAAAGGTCAAGTCGCTATCCAAGTACAAAAGCAACTGTACCTTCCTGACGACCTACCTAACAGTCTCAGACATAGCAGAAGCTGGATTTTCCAGAACTGCCCTCCAACGGTAGCATTTTCCATGCAACGCTCAACCCTAATCCTTGGAGTATATAAAGAGGCTGAAGACTGAAAGAAGCGGCTAGAAGCATTCACATACGCGCAAGACAATTTGAAATTCTTCTAAGCTTTCTTTCATCTGAAATTCAATGAGTTTACTATTAGCTTTTTAGAAGCAAATCTCTTGTAAACAATTCTCTGATAAACAGTTTGTTTAGTTCCTTTAGGAGATCAAGGTTGATCGGATCCTAGAGAAGCCTAAGAGAGTGAATCTTAGTGTGAGCTAAGTCAGTGTAATTGTTAGTCACTTGTAGGTTTCAAGTGCAGCTGTAACCCTTACCTGATTAGTGGATTGCCTTCATTCTAAGAAGGAAGAAATCACCTTAACGGGTGGACTGGAGTAGCTTGAGTGATTTATCAAGTGAACCAGGATAAAATCCTTGTGTGCTTTTCTATCTCTTATCTTTAGCACTTAAGTTCTCGAAAGATTTGTCAAAATCTTTAAGGTGGAAGCTTTATACTGAAAACGTTATTCAAACCCCCCCCCCTTTCTACCGTTTTTCATACCTTCAATTGGTATCAGAGCGCAAGTTCTGATTACCACACCTAACAGTGTTCAGTGATCCGGGCCGGTGTGAAAAACAATGGCTGCCACCACCAGTGAAACTCAAAGAGATGGTTACAATGCAAAGCCTCCTATGTTCGACGGTCAAAGGTTCGAATATTGGAAAGATAGACTGGAAAGTTTCTTTCTAGGTTTCGCTGCAGATCTCTGGGATATTATTGTGGATGGCTACGAGCGTCCAGTTGATGCAGATGGCAAGAAGATCCCAAGGTCAGAGATGACTGCAGATCAAAAGAAGCTGTACTCACAACATCACAAAGCAAGAGCAATTCTTCTAAGTGCTATTTCCTATGAAGAGTACCAGAAGATTACAGATCGTGAGTTTGCAAAAGGCATTTTCGAATCTCTGAAGATGTCTCATGAAGGAAACAAGAAAGTCAAAGAATCAAAGGCATTGTCTTTGATCCAAAAGTATGAATCCTTCATCATGGAGCCAAATGAGTCCATTGAAGAAATGTTCTCCAGATTTCAGTTGCTTGTAGCTGGCATACGACCTCTCAACAAGAGCTACACAACAAAAGATCATGTCATAAGGGTCATCAGGTGTCTTCCTGAAATTTGGATGCCTTTAGTGACTTCAATAGAGCTCACGAGAGATGTTGAGAATATGAGTTTAGAAGAACTCATCAGCATTTTGAAATGCCATGAGCTGAAGCGCTCAGAGATGCAAGATCTGAGGAAAAAGTCCATAGCCTTGAAATCCAAATCTGAAAAGGCTAAGGCTGAGAAGTCAAAAGCTCTTCAAGCTGAAGAAGAGGAATCTGAAGAAGCATCAGAAGATTCTGATGAAGATGAGCTGACTCTGATCTCCAAGAGACTCAATCGCATCTGGAAGCACAGGCAGAGCAAATACAAAGGCTCTGGAAAGGCAAAAGGAAAGTCTGAATCCTCAGTTCAGAAGAAGTCCTCACTTAAGGAAGTCACATGCTTTGAGTGCAAAGAATCAGGGCACTACAAAAGTGACTGTCCAAAGTTGAAGAAGGACAAGAAGCCAAAGAAGCACTTCAAGACAAAGAAGAGTCTGATGGTGACATTTGATGAATCAGAGTCAGAGGATGTTGACTCTGATGGTGAAGTCCAAGGACTCATGGCTATTGTCAAAGACAAGGAAGCAGAGTCAAAGGGAGCTGTTGACTCTGACTCAGAATCAGAAGGAGATCCCAACTCAGACGATGAAAATGAGGTATTCGCTTCTTTCTCTACCTCTGAACTGAAACATGCATTGTCTGATATCATGGATAAGTATAACTCCTTATTGTCTAAGCATAAGAAGCTGAAAAAGAACTTATCTGCTGTTTCCAAGACTCCTTCTGAACATGAGAAAATTATTTCTGACTTGAAAAATGATAATCATGCTTTAATCAATTCTAACTCTGTGCTTAAGAACCAGATTGCTAAGTTAGAAGAAATTGTTGCCTGTGATGCCTCTGATTGTAGAAATGAGTCTAAATATGAAAAGTCTTTTCAAAGATTCCTAGCTAAAAGCGTGGATAGAAGCTTAATGGCTTCCATGATCTATGGCGTAAGCAGAAATGGAATGCATGGCATTGGCTATTCTAAACCAATTAGAAATGAGCCCTCTGTGTCTAAAGCTAAATCCTTGTATGAATGCTTTGTTCCCTCTGGTACCATATTGCCTGATCCTTTACCTGCTAAAGTTGCTAAAAACCCTCTTAAAAAGGGATCCTTCTCTATGACTAAATATCATGCAAATATTCCTTTAAAATATCATGTTGAGACACCCAAGGTGATCAGAACCTCTGGGGTAACTAACAAGAGAGGACCCAGAAAGTGGGTACCTAAGGACAAGATTATCTATGTTGCAGGTATCCTTGATAGCTCCACTGAAACACCAATCATGGTATCTGGACAGTGGATGCTCGCGTCACATGACGGGAGAAAGGCGTGTGTTCCGAGAGCTGAAACTTAAGCCTGGAGGCGAAGTTGGCTTTGGAGGAAATGAAAAGGGTAAAATTGTTGGTACTGGTACTATTTGTGTAGATAGTAGTCTATGCATTGATAATGTGTTATTGGTAGACGGCTTAACACATAACTTATTGTCTATAAGTCAATTAGCTGACAAGGGTTATGATGTTATATTCAATCAAAAGTCCTGCCGGGCTGTAAGTCAAATCGATGGCTCTGTTCTGTTTAACAGCAAGAGGAAGAACAACATTTATAAGATCAGATTATCTGAGTTGGAGGCTCAGAATGTGAAGTGCCTTCTGTCTGTTAATGAAGAGCAGTGGGTATGGCATAGACGGTTAGGGCATGCCAGTATGAGAAAGATTTCTCAGCTGAGCAAGCTAAACCTTGTCAGGGGCTTACCCAATCTGAAGTTCGCTTCAGACGCTCTTTGTGAAGCATGTCAGAAAGGCAAATTCACAAAAGTCCCTTTCAAGGCAAAGAATGCTGTCTCAACCTCAAGGCCGTTGGAACTTCTGCATATCGACCTTTTTGGACCAGTGAAAACTGAGTCTATAGGTGGCAAGAGATATGGGATGGTTATCGTTGATGACTATAGCCGCTGGACATGGGTAAAGTTTCTAACCCGCAAGTATGAGTCTCATGCTGTGTTCTCTACCTTCATTGCTCAAGTGCAAAACGAGAAGGCTTGTTGGATTGTGCGTGTCAGAAGTGACCATGGTGGAGAGTTTGAGAATGACAAGTTTGAGAGTCTGTTTGATTCCTATGGAATTGCACATGATTTCTCTTGTCCCAGAACTCCTCAACAAAATGGTGTTGTTGAGAGGAAGAACAGAACTCTTCAGGAGATGGCTAGAACCATGCTCCAAGAAACTGGCATGGCTAAGCACTTTTGGGCAGAGGCAGTAAATACAGCATGTTACATTCAGAACAGAATCTCTGTGAGACCAATTCTGAATAAGACTCCTTATGAATTGTGGAAGAACATAAAACCCAACATTTCTTACTTTCATCCTTTTGGTTGTGTTTGTTATGTTCTTAATACTAAGGATAGATTGCATAAATTTGATGCTAAGTCTTCTAAGTGTCTATTACTTGGTTATTCTGAGAGATCTAAAGGTTTTAGATTTTATAATACTGATGCTAAGACTATTGAAGAATCTATTCATGTTAGATTTGACGATAAGCTTGACTCTGACCAGTCAAAGCTAGTTGAGAAGTTTGCAGATTTAAGCATTAATGTTTCTGACAAAGGCAAAGCTCCAGAGGAAGCTGAGCCAGAGGAAGATGAACCAGAGGAAGAAGCTGGTCCCTCTAACTCACAAACTCTGAAGAAGAGCAGAATCACTGCAGCTCACCCTAAGGAATTGATTCTGGGCAATAAAGACGAACCAGTCAGAACCAGATCTGCCTTCAGACCCTCTGAAGAGACCTTGCTCAGTCTGAAAGGATTGGTGTCCTTAATTGAACCCAAGTCCATAGATGAAGCTCTTCAGGACAAGGATTGGATTCTGGCCATGGAAGAAGAATTGAATCAATTCTCCAAGAACGATGTTTGGAGCTTAGTGAAGAAGCCTGAGAGTGTCCATGTAATTGGAACAAAATGGGTATTCAGAAACAAGCTGAATGAGAAAGGAGATGTAGTCAGAAACAAGGCAAGGCTAGTTGCTCAAGGCTACAGCCAGCAGGAAGGAATAGACTACACTAAAACATTTGCTCCAGTAGCAAGACTGGAGGCAATCAGACTGTTGATCTCTTTTTCAGTGAATCACAACATAGTTCTACATCAGATGGACGTGAAGAGTGCCTTCCTAAATGGTTATATTTCAGAGGAAGTCTATGTTCATCAACCCCCAGGTTTTGAAGATGAGAAGAAGCCAGACCATGTGTTCAAATTGAAGAAATCACTCTATGGTCTGAAGCAAGCTCCCAGAGCATGGTATGAGAGACTCAGCTCATTCCTTCTGGAGAATGAGTTTGTAAGGGGTAAAGTAGATACAACTCTTTTTTGCAAGACTTATAAAGATGATATCTTAATTGTGCAAATTTATGTTGATGATATTATATTTGGTTCTGCTAATCAATCTCTTTGCAAAGAATTTTCTGAGATGATGCAGGCTGAATTTGAGATGAGTATGATGGGAGAATTAAAGTACTTTCTGGGAATACAAGTTGATCAAACACCAGAAGGAACATATATCCATCAGAGCAAGTACACTAAAGAACTTCTGAAGAAGTTCAATATGCTGGAATCAACAGTGGCAAAGACTCCAATGCATCCTACATGCATTCTGGAGAAAGAAGATAAAAGTGGTAAAGTATGTCAGAAGCTCTATCGTGGCATGATAGGTTCACTTCTATACTTAACTGCATCTAGGCCAGACATACTATTTAGTGTTCATTTATGTGCTCGTTTCCAATCAGATCCAAGGGAAACCCACTTAACTACTGTTAAGAGGATCCTAAGGTATCTGAAAGGCACCACTAACCTTGGCTTGATGTATAAGAAAACATCAGAGTATAAGCTTTCAGGTTATTGTGATGCTGATTATGCTGGAGATAGAACAGAGAGAAAAAGTACTTCTGGAAATTGTCAATTTCTGGGAGGCAATCTAGTCTCATGGGCAAGCAAGAGGCAATCAACCATTGCACTATCAACTGCAGAGGCAGAATATATCTCAGCAGCAATATGCAGCACTCAGATGCTCTGGATGAAACATCAGCTGGAGGATTATCAGATCCTTGAGAGCAATATCCCAATCTATTGTGATAACACTGCTGCAATCTCATTGAGTAAGAATCCTATCTTGCATTCAAGGGCAAAGCACATTGAGGTAAAGTATCACTTTATTAGAGATTATGTACAGAAGGGCGTACTTCTTCTGAAGTTTGTTGATACTGACCATCAATGGGCAGATATCTTTACAAAGCCCTTAGCAGAGGATAGATTTAATTTTATTCTGAAAAATCTGAACATGGACTTTTGTCCAGAGTGAAGATGAATCAGAACCTCTGACTATGATACTTCTTGATCAGAAGATGTCTAGTCCAGAAGGTAACTCAATCAGAGTGTGAGTACCCATTGGTACTGACTCTGAAGCTGAGACAGCAACACGTGTATCAGTATTTCTGATGCATAGTTCCTTGTGCCCGTGTGACAGTCTGTTATGATTGCGTGTAGATGTGCTTCTCTCCTGTGTGTGATAGGTGTATTTACTGTTCATATCTATCTTTAATTTTCAACCGTTGATCTTAAATTGCTTTTTGAATCAACAACGGTTATTTGTCAAAATCCACTATACACACACGATCTCCTTCACAACCGGTTTTTACTCTCTCTCTCTTGCTATTTCAAAACCGCTAATCCTCGATTTCTCTCTCGATCTCTCTTCATCTTTCAACCTTCATCTTCTACCTAAACCTTCAACCGCTTCAAAAATGGTGTGTCAAACCAGAAGAGCTACTGCAGATGCAAACCCAGTTCCCTCGTATGGTAGTTGGTCTAGCAACAGGTCAAAGGGATCCTGTGAATCCGACACAAGATCAAGGTCAAGCTCAAGAGCAGATTATTCCGATTGCAGAACGGGGCTGTGCCGTTCACTGCGTTTATGCTCCTGAGGAACTTCAAGTCCTGGCAGAATGGAGATTCGACCTAGACAACCTTGCTACAAATGGGTATGATCTTCGTCCTGAAGTCCAAGTTCAAGGTTGGGGAAATTACTTCAACAGGCTTCGAGGACCGGTGTATGATAAACTGATCAAGGAATTCTGGAAGCACGCCGACTGCGATGATACTCAGGTGGTATCTCACATTCTTGGAAGAAAGATCATCATCACAGAGAAGTCTTTCGTGAACTTGCTGGGTGCAGAAACTGCTTTTGGGTATCGTTTCCAGT
>NC_080042.1:30652807-30721529 GCF_012489685.1 Lotus japonicus | reverse complement strand
CCTTTGAAGGTATGAAAAACGGTAGAAAGGGGGGGGTTTGAATAACGTTTTCAGTATAAAACTTCCACCTTAAAGATTTTGACAAATCTTTCGAGAACTTAAGTGCTAAAGATAAGAGATAGAAAAGCACACAAGGATTTTATCCTGGTTCACTTGATAAATCACTCAAGCTACTCCAGTCCACCCGTTAAGGTGATTTCTTCCTTCTTAGAATGAAGGCAATCCACTAATCAGGTAAGAGTTACAACTGCACTTGAAACCTACAAGTGACTAACAATTACACTGACTTAGCTCACACTAAGATTCACTCTCTTAGTCTTCTCTAGGATCCGATCAGCCTTGATCTCCTAAAGGAACTAAACAAACTGTTTATCAAGAATTTTTTACAATAGATTTGCTTCTAAAAAGCTAATAGTAAACTCAATGAATTTCAGATGAATGAAAGCTTAGAAGAATTTAAGTTTGTCTTGCGCGTATGTGAATGCTTCTAGCCGTTTCTTTCAGTCTTCAGCCTCTTTATATACTCCAAGGATTAGGGTTGAGCGTTGCATGGGAAATGCTACCGTTGGAGGGCAGTTCTGGAAAATCCAGCTTCTGCTGTGTCTGAGACTGTTAGGTAAGTCGTCAGGAAGGTACAGTTGCTTTTGTACTTGGATAGCGACGCGACCTTTAAACCTAGGAGACTTCTGATCAGGGGAATGCTTCATATTGGAACTTGTGAAGCCGGTTGATCAAAGTCAGAGGGAAAGCCCAGATCCTCTGACCATTGTTTCTTCTGATTCTGAACTCAGAGGGAAGAACATGGTCTTCAGAGTATCTTGCTTCTGGACTTCAGAACTTCACTAATCAACTTCTGGATCTTCAGAGTCTTCTACACCATCAGAACATCTGAGCCTTCAGTGTTTCTTGGTTATCAGACTTTCTGGATCTTCAGAACTTCTAGTGACTGAGTCCACATCAGAGTTTGTATAACTTCAGAACTTCTGAAGCTTTTCCACTGTTCATACTGAACATGGTGAATGCGAAAGCGTTGCTTGGGTTGCTCTTTATACACAGTGCTTCTGATTTGTGTGAGATTGAGTTGAGGTCAGAGCCTGCAAATAGCACACTCAGAAAAACACGTTAGAGTACCACAATTGTTCATATCAAAAGGTTAACTTGTAATCATCAAAACATAGAGTTGTACTACTAGATCAAAACTTTGATCTTACAATCTCCCCCTTTTTGATGATGACAAAACTAAGATTTTTGATGAACAATTCTTAAACATTAAACTGAATTCACTCAGAGTTTAGAGATATAGAATAATACTTATCCTGATGTGAATAGTTTATCTTGCTCATTCTGAATTCAAGTCACTGCTTGATTCTGAGCTTAGCTCCCCCTGAATCTAATACTTGATGAAAACGTTAGTAAAGTCTAGATTCTGAGCTAAATGATATAAGAGTTCAGAGTGAAAAACTTATGACATAGATGAAAATCGAGTAATCAGAGCGCATAAGTAATCAGAGTCACGGACAAGGTATCAGAGTCTTGGGTATCAGAGTCAACTTAGAATCACTTCAGAAGAAGTGAAATGTATTCCTTGTATTTGCCTAGTGACACATCTATGGTCATGAAGGTGGAACTCTTAAATTCTCCAAAAGAAAAAATAAATCACACTAACACATCTTACACATCAAAAACTGGGTGTACTCCCCCTTTTTGTCATAAGCAAAAAGCTTGGGGTGTGAAAAACTTAGCTTGAAGTACAAGGTACTCCCCCTTAGAGAAGGTCTAAGTTTAAAGAAAAGGAAAACGATGCAAGAATCAGAGTTAGGCGAAATAAATAGAAGAGTTAATGCAAGAGAAGAACGTTTACCACCGGTCAAGTGAGTAAAGAGAAGGGTCAGTTAAAAAGAACTTAACCTCGAGAAACCGTAGGAGCATTAACTTTCAGAGAGAAAGTGAAGCCTATATAAAGCGTTGGAGAGAAAGGTAAGCTTCACACCTCGAACAATTTTTAGTAAAAAAAATGGCATCATACATCGTAGCACTAGAAGAGCTGAGGAAGAAGGCCTTTGAGGAGGACTTGTTCCTGAACATCAGGCATCCAGAGGGTACAACGACCATCGCGGAGCTGACACGGACACTGCTGGAAGAGGACCTGCATCCAGAGGTGAAGAGAGACCTGAGGGAATTTCTTGCCTTCGTGGAGGAGGTGCAAGAACTCAGCCGGCTTGAACTCAAGCTGCTGGAAGAAAAAGAGAGTTTGGAAGAGAAGCTCAATACCACAGAAGAGATTCTGGAGAGGGATGAGCTAAAGGACAGGCTCAACAACATCCAGCATGCACTGGAGCGTCTGGAGAAGGATAGGTCAGAGCAGCGCCAGGAGTGCAGAAGAATGAGGAGGGATCCTCCATTCTAGACTTTAGGGAAAGAATGTATGATGTAAACATAAAGATATGATGAATAAAAAGATTTTTGCAAACATATGTGACACAAATATATATAGATATGCATAGATAATCACAAACGAACAAAGTAGAATTAGTAAATAAAAAGAAACAGAGTTTAACAAAAATAAAACAACGTTAAAGAAAAAGAAAAACGAAGAGATCCTAAAACTAAGGTTTATCAGTTCGTCGCAGAAGTTCCATCATCATGTGCTTCATTTCAATTAGCATGGATTCATGAGTGTCAAGACGCTGTTCCATGATGTCGAGTCTGGATGAGCTTGACTGAGCAGAACCGGAAGGAACATTCTGAGCAGCTTGAGGATCTGGAATGGAAGCAGAAGCAGCAGGAGTAAACACTACTGGTGCCAGTTCTTGGCATCTAAGAGCCTCAGCCTCAGCCTCAAGTCGTTCTGCCTCTAATCGGGCTTGTTCAGCTTGAGCTGCTGCTTGACGTGCAGCTTCTTCTGCTTGAGCTTTCTTTCTCTTGGCTTCTTCAATAGCTTCAAGAAGCTTATGTCTCTGTTCTTGTTCATGAAGAGCCACCCTTCGAGCAAACCTTTGCTTTGCAGCCTCAATGCTCTGACTTTCCTCTACATGCAGGAGCTGCATCATAATTGGAACTTGAGCCACTAGCCAAGTGCCCAGATTGTTCCACTCATCAGCCACACGTTCAGCATTCTCACTGAGGTCAGTCTGACCGTGCACATTGCGTAGCATCAAAGAAGCTTCATGATAGAAAGTATTGATGCACTCAGAGAGAGATGTGGGTCGGAGGTGAGTGTAAGGAATTATGGAGAGGTTGGTTTCAGGAGAGGCTGGGTGATTGCTGCTGTGAGCTTCAGAGGCACCTTGTGGAGAGCCAATGTTAAACGTTTGAGCATTGGGTTCAGAGGTTCCAAGGTGAGGTTCTGAAGTTTCAACCAGAGGATGGGGTGATCTAACCGAGGATTGGTTAGACACTGATTGTTCGGGTTCAGGTTCTGGTTGAATAGGCTCTTGTTGGTCTGGGGCAGGGTGAGCTTGTTGAGCCAAAGGGTCTGCCTCTTGTAAAGGATTGGCCAAGATAGGTTCATCTGGGTCAACTAGACGTTCAGGTCTAGGGCCAGGATATCTCCTAGAGCTTGGACAAGTGAGGTAATACTCTTCTAAGGTAGACACCTTTTCTTTTCTGACCTCCATGAATTTTCTAATGGATTCAGAGTTATTGGAGGGAGAAGAATCAGCAACATTGGTTGGGAAGGATACAGGTGTAAAGGCTGTGGAAGAGTCTGTATCCGTGGGTTTGAGAGCCAGACGTTCTGATGCTCTTGGGATAGAGTGATCAGAGGTTCTGGGTTCAGGTTCTGTGTGGGTAGGCTCTGGTTGTGCATGAATGATGGGTTCAGAAGATAATGGGTTGTACTGAATGGTAATGGGAGAGGTAGGTTCTTCTGACCTAGAGGTTTGGTTCTGAAGCAAATTCCAGAGAGGTGCTTCAGTAGGGGAAGGTTGAAAAAATGAAGATCTTGGGGAATGTGGTGGAGAGGTGGTTTGTGCACCTGGTTGGGATTCAGGAATAGGAGTGAGGGGATTTGAGGAGTGTTTGAGCATGGCAGATATAGGGAGTGCATCAAATAAATTCAAATCATCATCAGAAGCAAGTGCAGACTTACTTGAATGTGCTGATGATCTAGTCACTCTGGCAGGAGGTTCAGTCCTTCGGAGCACTTTAGCAGCTGGTTCCACCCGAGTAGGCTTCACCACGATTCTGACTTGCTTCTTCTTCTTCTTAGGAGGACCATCCTCATTATCACTATCATCACCATCATCAGGCTTTCTCTTCTTCTTTTTGACCAGAGGGACATCTGATTCCTCAGAAGATTCTTCTAGGATCATCTTCCTCTGAGCTTTCTTCTTGGGAGGAGAAGGAAACTCTGGAGCTGGCGGCAGTCTGCTGAAGAAATCATCGAGATCAATTTCGAATCCTTGAGCCCTTAGGTCTTCAACATAGCACCTAATGGCGTCAGGATTGTCTGCCTGTGTCCACAGAGGGTAGTCATTCAGAGGCATCCTTCTACTTCTGATTTCAGAAGATGTGTCTTCACGAGCAGGGGCGATTTTCTTCTGGACCAAACCCATCTTCTTCAGAGAATTTGCAGTGAAGACATCACTGACAATGGTGGTCAGATCCTCTACACAGCCAGCATTGACCAGATCTTGCACCAGGTTGCTTTCAATGAAAAAGTCTGAGAGCAGTCTCCCAAAGGGGATATACTTGATTGCTGACTTGATGGAGGCAGTGGTACGAGACTTCCGGATACATTCCTTCAAGTAGGAGAACAGGAAGTAGGGAAGGCAGATCTTCTTCTGGTCTTGGATGAAGAACAACATCACCTTCTGGTTGAAGTTGATGTAGTCTGGAGAACTGCCCTTTGGTCTCTGGTTTATGCAGTGGAGCAAAATTTTGTGCCAGATCCTGAGCTTGGGATGAAGGTCCATCACCTTGTAATTCGTCTTGCCCGGTTTGTAATTGGTGTACAGGGCCTGGTTGATTGTATCCTTGGTGCTGGGTTTCAGCTTCGATTCCGTGAGTTGGAAACGATACCCAAAAGCAGTGTCTGCACCCAGCAAATTCACGAAAGACTTCTCTGTGATGATGATCTTTCTTCCAAGAATGTGAGATACCACCTGAGTATCATCGCAGTCGGCGTGCTTCCAGAATTCCTTGACCAGTCTATCATACACCGGTCCTCGAAGTCTGTTGAAGTAATTTCCCCAACCTTGAACTTGGACTTCAGGACGAAGATCATACCCATTTGTAGCCAGGTTGTCGAGGTCGAATCTCCATTCTGCCAGGACTTGAAGTTCCTCAGGAGCATATACGCAGTGAACGGCACAGCCCCGTTCTGCAATTGGAACAATCTGCTCTTGAGCTTGACCTTGATCTTGTGTCGGATTCTCAGGGCCCCTTTGACCCGTTGCTAGACCAACTACCATGTGAGGGAACTGGGGTGCATCTGCAGTAGATCTTCTGGTTTGACTCACCATTTTTGAAGCGGTTGAAGGTTTGAGGTAGAAGATGAAGGTTGAAAGATGAAGAGAGATCGAGAGAGAAATCGAGGATAAGCGGTTTTTGAAAAGCAGAGAGAGCGAGAGTAAAAAACCGGAAGTGAAAGAGATCGTGTGTGTATAGTGGGTTTTGACAAATAACCGTTGTTGATTCAAAAAGCAATTTAAGATCAACGGTTGAAACTTAAAGATAGATAGTAACAGTAAATACACAAATCACACACAGGAGAGAAGCACATCTACACGCAATCATAACAGACTGTCACACGGGCACAAGGAACTATGCATCAGAAATACTGACACACGTGTTGCTGTCTCAGCTTCAGAGTCAGTACCAGTGGGTACACACACTCTGATTGAGTTACCTTCTGGACTAGACATCTTCTGATCAAGAAGTATCATGGTCAGAGGTTCTGATCCATCTTCACTCTGGACAAAAGTCCATGTTTAGATTTTTCAGAATAAAATTAAATCTATCCTCTGCTAAGGGCTTTGTAAAGATGTCTGCCCATTGATGGTCAGTATCAACAAACTTCAGAAGAAGTACGCCCTTCTGTACATAATCTCTAATAAAGTGATACTTTACCTCAATGTGCTTTGCCCTTGAATGCAGGATAGGATTCTTACTCAATGAGATTGCAGCAGTGTTATCACAATAGATTGGGATATTGCTCTCAAGGATCTGATAATCCTCCAGCTGATGTTTCATCCAGAGCATCTGAGTGCTGCATATTGCTGCTGAGATATATTCTGCCTCTGCAGTTGATAGTGCAATGGTTGATTGCCTCTTGCTTGCCCATGAGACTAGATTGCTTCCCAGAAATTGACAATTTCCGGAAGTACTTTTTCTCTCTGTTCTATCTCCAGCATAATCAGCATCACAGTAACCTGAAAGCTTATACTCTGATGTTTTCTTATACATCAAGCCAAGGTTAGTGGTGCCTTTCAGATACCTTAGGATCCTCTTAACAGCAGTTAAGTGGGTTTCCCTTGGATCTGATTGGAAACGAGCACATAAATGAACACTAAATAGTATGTCTGGCCTAGATGCAGTTAAGTATAGAAGTGAACCTATCATGCCACGATAGAGCTTCTGACATACTTTACCACTTTTATCTTCTTTCTCCAGAATGCATGTAGGATGCATTGGAGTCTTGGCCACTGTAGATTCCAGTATATTGAACTTCTTCAGAAGTTCTTTAGTGTACTTGCTCTGATGGATATATGTTCCTTCTGGTGTTTGATCAACTTGTATTCCCAGAAAGTACTTTAATTCTCCCATCATACACATCTCAAATTCAGCCTGCATCATCTCAGAAAATTCTTTGCATAGGGATTGATTAGCAGAACCAAATATAATATCATCAACATAAATTTGCACAATTAAGATATCATCTTTATAAGTCTTGCAAAAAAGAGTTGTATCTACTTTACCCCTTACAAACTCATTCTCCAGAAGGAATGAGCTAAGTCTCTCATACCATGCTCTGGGAGCTTGCTTCAGACCGTAGAGTGATTTCTTCAATTTGAACACATGGTCTGGTTTCTTCTCATCTTCAAAACCTGGGGGTTGATGAACATAGACTTCCTCTGAGATATAACCATTTAGAAAGGCACTCTTTACGTCCATCTGATGTAGAACTATGTTGTGATTTACTGAAAAAGAGATCAACAGTCTGATTGCCTCCAGTCTTGCTACTGGAGCAAATGTTTCAGTGTAGTCTATTCCTTCCTGCTGGCTGTAGCCTTGAGCAACTAGCCTTGCCTTGTTTCTGACTACATCTCCTTTCTCATTCAGCTTGTTTCTGAATACCCATTTCGTTCCAATAACATGGACACTCTCAGGCTTCTTCACTAAGCTCCAAACATCGTTCTTGGAGAATTGATTCAATTCTTCTTCCATGGCCAGAATCCAATCCTTGTCCTGAAGAGCTTCATCTATGGACTTGGGTTCAATTAAGGACACCAATCCTTTCAGACTGAGCAAGGTCTCTTCAGAGGGTCTGAAGGCAGATCTGGTTCTGACTGGTTCGTCTTTGTTGCCCAAAATCAATTCCTTAGGGTGAGCTGCAGTGATTCTGCTCTTCTTCAGAGTTTGTGAGTTAGAGGGACCAGCTTCTTCCTCTGGTTCATCTTCCTCTGGCTCAGCTTCCTCTGGAGCTTTGCCTTTGTCAGAAACATTAATGCTTAAATCTGCAAACTTTTCAACTAGCTTTAACTGGTCAGAGTCAAGCTTATCGTCAAATCTAACATGAATAGATTCTTCAATAGTCTTAGCATCAGTATTATAAAATCTAAAACCTTTAGATCTCTCAGAATAACCGAGTAATAGACACTTAGAAGACTTAGCATCAAATTTATGCAATCTATCCTTAGTATTGAGAACATAACAAACACAGCCAAAAGGATGAAAATAAGAAATGTTGGGTTTTATGTTCTTCCACAATTCATAAGGAGTCTTATTCAGAATTGGTCTCACAGCGATTCTGTTCTGAATGTAACATGCTGTATTTACTGCCTCTGCCCAAAAGTGCTTAGCCATGCCAGTTTCTTGGAGCATGGTTCTAGCCATCTTCTGAAGAGTTATGTTCTTCCTTTCAACAACACCGTTCTGTTGAGGAGTTCTGGGACAAGTGAAATCATGTGCAATTCCATAGGAATCAAACAGACTCTCAAACTTGTCATTCTCAAACTCTCCACCATGGTCACTTCTGACACGCACAATCCTACAAGCCTTCTCGTTTTGCACTTGAGCAATGAAGGTAGAGAACACAGCATGAGACTCATCCTTGCGGGTTAGAAACTTTACCCATGTCCAGCGGCTATAGTCATCAACGATAACCATCCCATATCTCTTGCCACCTATAGACTCAGTTTTCACTGGTCCAAAAAGGTCGATATGCAGAATTTCTAACGGCCTTGAGGTTGAGACAACATTCTTTGCCTTGAAAGGGACTTTTGTGAATTTGCCTTTCTGACATGCTTCACAAAGAGCGTCTGAAGCGAACTTCATATTGGGTAAGCCCCTGACAAGGTTTAGCTTGCTCAGCTGAGAAATCTTTCTCATACTGGGATGCCCTAACCGTCTATGCCATACCCACTGCTCTTCATTAACAGACAGAAGGCACTTCACATTCTGAGCCTCCAACTCAGATAATCTGATCTTATAAATGTTGTTCTTCCTCTTGCTGTTAAACAGAACAGAGCCTTCGATTTGACTTACAGCCCGGCAGGACTTTTGATTGAATATAACATCATAACCCTTGTCAGCTAATTGACTTATAGACAATAAGTTATGTGTTAAGCCGTCTACCAATAACACATTATCAATGCATGGACTACTATCTACACAAATAGTACCAGTACCAACAATTTTACCCTTTTCATTTCCTCCAAAGCCAACTTCGCCTCCAGGCTTAAGTTTCAGCTCTCGGAACATACGCCTTTCTCCCGTCATGTGACGCGAGCATCCACTGTCCAGATACCATGATTGGTGTTTCAGTGGAGCTATCAAGGATATCTGCAACATAGATAATCTTGTCCTTAGGTACCCACTTTCTGGGTCCTTTCTTGTTAGTTACCCCAGAGATTCTGATCACCTTGGGTGTCTCAACATGATATTTTAAAGGAATATTTGCATGATATTTAGTCATAGAGAAGGATTCCTTTTTAAGAGGGTTTTTAGCAACTTTAGCAGGTACAGGATCAGGCAATATAGTACCAGAGGGAACAAAGCATTCATACAAGGATTTAGCTTTAGACACGGAGGGCTCATTTCTAATTGGTTTAGAATAGCCAATGCCATGCATTCCATTTCTGCTTACGCCATAGATCATTGAAGCCATTAAGCTTCTATCCACGCTTTTAGCTAGGAATCTTTGAAAAGACTTTTCATACTTAGATTCATTTCTACAATCAGAGGCATCACAGGCAACAATTTCTTCTAACTTAGCAATCTGGTTCTTAAGCACAGAGTTAGAATTGATCAAGGCATGATTATCATTTTTCAAATCAGAAATAATTTTCTCATGTTCAGAAGGAGTCTGGGAAACAGCAGATAAGTTCTTTTTCAGCTTCTTATGCTTAGACAATAAGGAGTTATACTTATCCATAATATCAGACAATGCATGTTTCAGTTCAGAGGTAGAGAAAGAAGCGAATACCTCATTTTCATCGTCTGAGTTAGGATTTCCTTCTGATTCTGAGTCAGAGTCAACAACTCTCTTTGACTCTGCTTCCTTGTCTTTGACAATAGCCATGAGTCCTTGGACTTCACCATCAGAGTCAACATCCTCTGACTCTGATTCATCAAATGTCACCATCAGACTCTTCTTCGTCTTGAAGTGCTTCTTTGGCTTCTTGTCCTTCTTCAATTTTGGACAGTCACTTTTGTAGTGCCCTGATTCTTTGCACTCAAAGCATGTGACTTCCTTAAGTGAGGACTTCTTCTGACCTGAGGATTCAGACTTTCCTCTTGCCTTTCCAGAGCCTTTGTATTTGCTCTGCCTGTGCTTCCAGATGCGATTGAGTCTCTTGGAGATCAGAGTCAGCTCATCTTCATCAGAATCTTCTGACGCTTCTTCAGATTCCTCTTCTTCAGCTTGAAGAGCTTTTGACTTCTCAACCTTAGCCTTTTCAGATTTAGATTTCAAGGCTATGGACTTTTTCCTCAGATCTTGCATCTCTGAGCGCTTCAGCTCATGGCATTTCAAAATGCTGATGAGTTCTTCTAAACTCATATTCTCAACGTCTCTCGTGAGCTCTATTGAAGTCACTAAGGGCATCCAACTTTCAGGAAGACACCTGATGACCCTTATGACATGATCTTTTGTTGTGTAGCTCTTGTTGAGAGGTCGTATGCCAGCTACAAGCAGCTGAAATCTGGAGAACATTTCTTCAATGGACTCATTTGGCTCCATGATGAAGGATTCATATTTTTGGATCAAAGACAATGCCTTTGATTCTTTGACTTTCTTGTTTCCTTCATGAGACATCTTCAGAGATTCGAAAATGCCTTTCGCAAACTCACGATCTGTAATCTTCTGGTACTCTTCATAGGAAATAGCACTTAGAAGAATTGCTCTTGCTTTGTGATGTTGTGAGTACAGCTTCTTTTGATCTGCAGTCATCTCTGACCTTGGGATCTTCTTGCCATCTGCATCAACTGGACGCTCGTAGCCATCCACAATAATATCCCAGAGATCTGCATCGAAACCCAGAAAGAAACTTTCCAGTCTATCTTTCCAATATTCGAACCTTTGACCGTCGAACATAGGAGGCTTTGCATTGTAACCATCTCTTTGAGTTTCACTGGTGGTGGCAGCCATTGTTTTTCACACCGGCCCGGATCACTGAACACTGTTAGGTGTGGTAATCAGAACTTGCGCTCTGATACCAATTGAAGGTATGAAAAACGGTAGAAAGGGGGGGTTTGAATAACGTTTTCAGTATAAAACTTCCACCTTAAAGATTTTGACAAATCTTTCGAGAACTTAAGTGCAAAAGATAAGAGATAGAAAAGCACACAAGGATTTTATCCTGGTTCACTTGATAAATCACTCAAGCTACTCCAGTCCACCCGTTAAGGTGATTTCTTCCTTCTTAGAATGAAGGCAATCCACTAATCAGGTAAGAGTTACAACTGCACTTGAAACCTACAAGTGACTAACAATTACACTGACTTAGCTCACACTAAGATTCACTCTCTTAGTCTTCTCTAGGATCCGATCAGCCTTGATCTCCTAAAGGAACTAAACAAACTGTTTATCAAGAATTGTTTACAATAGATTTGCTTCTAAAAAGCTAATAGTAAACTCAATGAATTTCAGATGAATGAAAGCTTAGAAGAATTTAAGTTTGTCTTGCGCGTATGTGAATGCTTAGAAGCGTTGCATGGGAAATGCTACCGTTGGAGGGCAGTTCTGGAAAATCCAGCTTCTGCTGTGTCTGAGACTGTTAGGTAAGTCGTCAGGAAGGTACAGTTGCTTTTGTACTTGGATAGCGACGCGACCTTTAAACCTAGGAGACTTCTGATCAGGGTAATGCTTCATATTGGAACTTGTGAAGCCGGTTGATCAGAGTCAGAGGGAAAGCCCAGATCCTCTGACCATTGTTTCTTCTGATTCTGAACTCAGAGGGAAGAACATGGTCTTCAGAGTATCTTGCTTCTGGACATCAGAACTTCACTAATCAGCTTCTGGATCTTCAGAGTCTTCTACACCATCAGAACATCTGAGCCTTCAGTGTTTCTTGGTTATCAGACTTTCTGGATCTTCAGAACTTCTAGTGACTGAGTCCACATCAGAGTTTGTATAACTTCAGAACTTCTGAAGCTTTTCCACTGTTCATACTGAACATGGTGAATGCGAAAGCGTTGCTTGGGTTGCTCTTTATACACAGTGCTTCTGATTTGTGTGAGATTGAGTTGAGGTCAGAGCCTGCAAATAGCACACTCAGAAAAACACGTTAGAGTACCACAATTGTTCATATCAAAAGGTTAACTTGTAATCATCAAAACATAGAGTTGTACTACTAGATCAAAACTTTGATCTTACACCCTTGTTTATTGGAGTTGTGTTGTATTGACCGACACTAACTCTGGGTTTTGACTTTGGGTTTGGTTGTTGGAGTTGTGTTGTATTGACCGACACTAAACTCCCGAGTACTTTAGTACTCTTGTTTGTTGGAGTTGTGTTGTATTGACCGACACTAAACTCTTGGGTTTTGGGTTTGGGTTTTAAGCTAAATGCTTGTGTTCTGTGAACGATTTGATGTTTGGCTAACCATATTGCATCATGCATCATTTGGTGAAGAACGGGAAAGCTTCACCAATGCATAATTCGATGAGGAACGGGAATGCTTCATCGATGGTGAAGAACGGGAATGCTTCACCAATGCATCATTCGACGAAGAACGAGAATGCTTCGTCAAGGATGAAGAACGGGAATGCTTCATCAATAGTGAAGAACGGGAATGCTTCACAATTATCCGGATCATATTGAATTGCATTTCACGCATACATTCACCCTGACTGGAATTGTGTGCTGTTTGAATTACTGAATTATTGTTAGAGCCGATAACATTCTAGGAGCATATTTATATATATATAATAACATATATATATATATATCCCTAATCACATGTTGTTTGTATATCTACTCTATTCCGTGAGTTGACCCTAGTGCCTTGGCTTTGGTTTCATGTTTGTGTTTGGGCGGTCGACCTGCTGCCAGATGTCGACGGTGGACTGGGTTTCGATGGTCTCTCCCTCGGGGGGGATCAGGTTTGAGCTGGTTGACTGACATGCCCCCACTGCTTGGGTGATTGATCTTGTGGATCATCGAGCGACGTATCGGGGAAGGGTCATGGAGGACCGGACTGACGAGCGTGGACATCTGACGAAAGGAGTTTTACGACGCATGGAGCTGAGCTTCAACTTGCCAACTTCAGTTCGCTGTGGACTCGGTACTGGGAGCATAGGTTTAGGCATGCGTCATATTTTGTGTAGAGCTCTGATTCGTTTTGCTTTTGGGACAGGGTAGGTTCCCGACGCATGACTTTTTGTGTGGTTCTTTTGATGAGGAATCACAGAGAGTCTGTCAGAGTATAGGGGTCTTTTGTTCAGGCCATTTTTGGAGCCGACTTTCTCTTGGATGACTGTATATTTGATACTTTTACTCGACAACGATTCACAGACTTAGAACCTAAACTTTCACCAAGTTTGGACCTCCAATGTCTTTTAATTCTTCAATACTTCTTAAATGAATATCCATTTCTTAAAACTATAACTCCTTCCCAAAGGAAATCAATTGCTTAACAAGAACTTTACTTCCCAACTCAACTAATCCTCGATCCAATCAAATTAATCTTACCAATCCATCTATCAAAGTCCATTGCCAGTTCTGATTCCGAATATCACCCCCTCAATATTCAGTTGATCAGGCCTAATTCATCGAAGGTGAAGATTTAGAAAAACCCACTGGAACAGTCAATGAGTTCCTATCATCCAGTAGTCACAAAGATCTTGATATTAAATCCCCAATGATGCCGCTACGAAACTACACACTCTCGACATCATACGTATACTATCCATACGGAATCTCTCTGAGGTTCATCCTTCAGCTTTTAGCTTCTTGTTAAACGCATCGGTGCAAGACTACTTTCTAGGCTTAACGTGTTATTCTAAACCTCGTGTAACTTCTATAGTTTAAACACGAGCAACGGTCAAATAAAGTATTATTAGGCGTAATAACTATAAAGTCAAAGCTCGACAGTAAGGGCAAGTTAGGTGTGTTGCACGTTCTACGAGAGTAATGAAGCGTATTATACTAGAATGAGAAAGAATAGTTAGAAGGTTACCATCGTTTGTGCGCTCTCCTCTGACTAGTCGACCAGCTCCCTCGCCGCACGAGACATAGACTCCTCCCCGTGCAGTAGGATGTCTTCCTCTTACCGTAGGCACAGATGGCTCAACCCTGGTTACATTGCAATCCTTGGCTTGATGCCCCGGGCGATTGCAGTTGAAACATAGAGGTCTCCCGTCTGGACACTTGTTAGAGTGGTGCCCCACCTTCTTGCACCTGTAACACGTTACTTGCTTCCTCGCCCCTTTAGATTTGGCAGGAAGTTTACCCTTCATCTTGTTGTCAGACGGTCCCGCTTGGAACGTCCTACAGTTCACGGCCAAGTGCCCTATCTGGTTGCAATTAAAACATCGAGGCCCTTGGTCCAGACATGCATTAGCATAGTGTCCATTCTTTCCACACCTGAAACATGTCACCTCAGGATGTGCTGATTGGCTTCCTGCCCCTGGAGTGGCAGTAGTCGAAGACTTAAAAGATCTTGGGGTAAAACCCCTCTCCTTCGGATGCTGATACGGCCCCAACTGACGGTACTCCTGAGAACCTGACCTCACTGGTCCTCCAGTTCCAGCTCGGTCCAACCTACTTTGCTGGTATTGGGACGCCTCGATTAGCGGTTGAGGTTGTTCACGTGCAACCTCCTTAGCGTGTCTGTAAGCGTCTTCAGCAGCCTGATTTATCATTGCCTCAATCATGGTAGCTATTGCCTTCGCCATACGGTCAGGGTTTACCATCCTATGCTTAGTCAAACAAACAGTTAGTACTCATCATAAGATAATCTCTGGCACAACTATACAATATGATTAAGCAATAACTTCAACCAATTCTAAGCGAAAAAATCGCTTGGCAGACAATCAATTTTTACTCTTTAAAGAGTCACACAACCTAGCACAGAAGACCTATTCCCCAAAGACTCCCGAAAGACTCGACAAGCTCTGATACCACAATGTAACACCCCGATTTCGGTGGCGTCACTTTAGTAACTCAAAATAAAATAAAGCGGAAAAGCAGGTATTTTTTTTTCCGTTTGGTTTAAATAAAAAGACTTGTCGAAATAAAGACTCAACCCAATCGCGATTAACAGCGATTAATATACAATACAAGCACAGCCCTCGCTGCAACTAAAAACATCGTCACGAGTGACCTGCAGTGACGGAAAGGTAGTGCCCGTGGGCAAATATGTACAAACTAAAACAAAAGGTTAAGTATTCTGAATACAGTCCTCCAACGAAAGTAAGTCGGCCCAAAACGGCCTCAAAAGACTTCCTACGTCCGACAAACTCCCTGTGATCCTCATGGAAGGGAATCACACGAAAAGCTAATAGTCGGGGACCTGCCCTGCCCCAAAATAAGGAATGACAATCAGAGCTATGACTCTAACAACCAACTCAAAGACTCTAACCACCCATAACCCACACTACTTTCATCGACCCTTCCTCGATCAGGCCTGAAGTCCGGGTCCTCGTCGAAAGCTTCAGTAATAGTCATTACGCTCCTGGTCCTCCTCGAGTGACGAGTCATCACGAATCGGCTGACGGACGCCTGGCAGCAGGCCGACCGCCCAAACACAAACATACAAACAAAGCCAAGGCGCTAGGGTCAACTTACAGAATACAATAGATATACAACCAACATGCGATAAAGGGGGTATATATATGTTGTATATATACATATAAGTTATGCGTTGCCTACCCTAAGGTATATACATGACATGTTATCAAATCTCTTACACAATTCAATCATCAAAACACATAACGATGTTTATCAACATCAAATCATCAAGTCTCAACAATTATAGTTAGAGTGCATGATATGTCATACAACGGTAATCATAATAAGATGCATGGTGTGCCAATGCAGAATATGCTGACACGAACCCGAATAACGTCACTCTGCTTGGCGACGGGACAAACCAATGGTATTGCCACTTAAAGGCTGGGCACCTCGAGACGGTCGTAACACTGGCCTCGTGTTTAACCATTTCTGCTCGGGCGTCGCTTATCACCTTTGGCTATAGTCAAGACGATCCAACTCTACATGGTTCGACCATTTCTGCTTGCTATGCCGGACATCAACATGCACGATACAACTCTACATGGATGATCGTTACCTCCTGTTGTGCCAGGTATAGTCAGGACCGATTCAACTCTACACGGCTGATCGTTGCTTCCTGCTATACCGAAGTACTCCACTTGGCACTTCATCGCGTGTATGCATGGGTGCATTATGGTTAGCTAAACAACGATTCGTCCTCACAGGTAAAATTGGTTCATTGACCAAAGGCATCTACAATGAGAAACCTAGGCTATAGTCAAGTCGGTTGTGACCCTACGGGTTTAACCATTCTGCTTGCTACGCCAGACATCAACAGGCACGATACAACTCTACACGGCTGACCGTCACTACCTGTTGTGCCAAGTGTACTCTACTAGGTACCTTACTAACGCCCAGACCCTTGGCTAAAGCCCGTCTTCAAATTCTTTCCCATAAAATGAGTTCCCTTAAAACAATAGTTCTCTTATTAGGCAAAATGTTCCATCGTGAATTAGTCCATTATGTCGTTAATTCCAAAGTTCAGTTTTTCATTTCCAACACCTTTCAAAATAAAGTTCCCAAAGCTAGGATCACCGACCCATTCCCGTTTTCCAACTCACTTTCATTCCTAAGTCTTTTCCGTTGAATCATCGTCATTAATTAAAAACATTATATTCTTAGTAAGTATATTATGGATTTATTTACATAAAACATATTATGATTATTTTCGGTCCAAAACTCTATAAGTTCAAAGTTCCCATCAAACCCAAACAACTCTCCGAGAAAACACTAGATCCCCTAAAACAATGAAGGTTCGAACCTTGGTCCGACCTAACAAACGTTCCCAAAACAAACCCGTCCTTGTCATGACGAAGGTAAGTGTATTCTACACTCCCAAAAGTGGTATCAAAATGCACGAATATAGTCAGCACAATTTAATCATAACGCAAATACATCAAGCTCTATCGAGCGATGAATCAATATGGCAGTGCTGTAAACATAACCTTGTCATATCCACTAGAAAGCGATAAGACAGAAACCAGTAAACGGCTGAAGCCTCTCAGAAAACGGAGACACACGTCTCATATAAGTTCACTCGGCCGAAGCCTCCAGAAAACATTTTCCAATTCACAGCGATAAACAATATCCAAGCAATATACAATATCACGCAATATTCAAGTCGAAGTTATCGACGCCTACAATGCAAATAGCTAGTAAGTAAGTTGCCCTAACCTCGAGTTGTTCTAGTCTCGCGGTGCAGGTCTCGCTCACAAGCTTGCTCAGTCAATCCCAAGGTTTCCACAATTGAACCTTTGAGCAAACAAAGCAATAATGAATCAACACAAGTCGATACAGTCGAAACAATCCTAACTAATGGTCGACAAAGCTCGAGAAGCTTCAGAGTACAACATTTAGGCACGAATGGAAGGGCTTCCCCCGAATGGATGAGTTTTGACTCGATTCAAGTTTTGTACAAAAACACTTTATTCGCTAAAACGTGCATAACTCGAGCTACAGAACTCGGAATGACACAAAACCAGCGCCAAAATTTCGACAATTGAAAGAGCTACGCAATGGCTCAGGTCATAGAGACTCAAAAATTATTTTTGGACACGGTACCCAAGCAAATAGGTTTCGGCCACTATGGAAAATAGGGTTTTCGAACTTTTTCTTCGATCTAAATCAATTCCTAGGTATTCTTAGGCGATATCTAGGCCAGGGAAACTCTCAGAAAAATTATCGGGTCGAAAACTGTCGCAGGGGTATTTTGGTCAATATTTTTAGCTCGGAAACTCAAAATCAGAATTTCGAAAAACAAATTAGATGGGGTCGATCCTAACGACATTTATAACAACTAATCCTACTAAAGCTAAGCTCAGTCGAGAGTTTTTGATCCAAAAAGCGGAACCTCAGCATAAAAATGGGTTTTTGAGCAGAATTGAAACTCGGCGGCAATTCGGCGAGATTCAACAGAAAACAACCGGATATTCATGCTCTAGAGCACGTAGGCAATAAGTTTAGATACTGAAATCAAGTTATTTGGACAGTTTTACAAAAAGCTCCAAACTTTGGACACATAAAGACTTAGGAGAAGTCGACAGAAACGACGATCAGAAGAGAGATATAGTTTACCTACCTCAAGGTCTTCGATTAGCAACGATCGGTGAAGCAAACGGGCAAGAATTCGCGAAGATCAACTTCCTCCTCTTCTCCTCTCTTGGCCGCGGTTTTGGGGAAAGAAATGGGTGAGTTTTGCAAAATTTTCATTTTCTAGCTTATAACCTATATATAGTGAAGGAAAAGGAGATATTTTGCAAAGTTTGGATAAGGATGCATTGGTGGATGGATAAGGATGGATAGATATTTTTGAGAAGATATTTTGGTAAAGATATTTTGTAAAGATATTTTGTAGAGATTAGATAAGGATGAGTAGATATTTATCAAGGATCGGATAAGGTTGAATAGATATTTATCAGAAATTGGATAAGAACGAATAGATATTTATCAAAGATTGGATAAGAACGAATAGATATTTATCAAAGATTGGATAAGAACGAATAGATATTTATCAAAGATTGGATAAGAATGAATAGATATTTATCAAAGACTGGATAAGAACGAATAGATATTTTAGGGAGATATTTTGAGAAGATATTTTGTAAACCGGTACAGATTAGTTTAGATACCGGAGGATTTAACTCATAGAGTTAAAATAAAAATATAAGAATGATTCCTATTTTTCCAGCTTCATTCTCCGTGAGTTCTAAGATAGGTTTTGGCGACAGAATTCCAAAACTCAACAGAGGTTTCCTTGTATTTTAGGTGACTAACGCAAAGTCGGTGTAAAACTATTTTACCCGATAAGTTACTTTTTGCAGTGGATGTCGGATGAGAAAACTTCCTTCTGAAGAAAGATTAGAAATAACGAGAGAAATAGGCAAACGCGGGTGGAATCTTCATTTGAAGCTCCGAATAGAAAAAGTCTTCATCGTCCGTCGATCTTAGGTTTCTCGAACTATCAAGGATTTCGTTTCGGCAAACTTCCGAGAATTGGAATTTGTCGTTCGTACGTTCCAGGGTTTCGCGTCGAAATACTTGTTTATAGACGAATAAGAGAAATTCTAATATTTCTCTGAGGTTTTTTTTGGAATTAGTTTCCATCGTGTCCTAAAGTATAAATTAACTATTCACTAGGGTCTTCGACCTAAGATTAGGCGAACGTTAGTCGTGCTATAACTTTTATCGGTTTTGATATAATCCTTGGACTTTTCCTGAACCTTCTCTTTCATAAATTTATTTCATCCAATAAACTCTTGTATTTTATTCCCTTATCCAAAACTTAAAAACTTGGGTCTTACATTACTACCCTCCAAAAAGAAAGTTTCGACCTCGAAACTTATGGTTCAGTAAAAATTCCGGATACTGTCCCTCGATCTGTTCCTTAAGCTCCCATGTAGCATCGCCTATGTCCTTGTTCCAAATGATTGTCACCATTGCTAATTGGCGGCGCTTTTCGAAAGACAGTTCATCTTTCAGCTCTATGTCATCCGGCTCGACCCCTCGTGTCGGGTCTATGTTGGAAATAGTATTGGTTGGCACTCTGTGCAATCGCACAGCCTTAACCACTTACTCATTTACTTTCGTTCGTCCGATATTCTGCTTAAACCCAGTACACCTCCGCCATTCCAGAGTGGATGTTCAACCTGTCCTCGTGATCTTTACTCATGATTCGAAACTTAACTCGATCGCTCTATATCTCATAGACGAACTTATTCCCTTGGAGTTTACCAATCTCTTAACGTCAGTTCCAACTTCGTAACTATCCTCATTCGCACCATGAAATCAATCTTCTACTTATTCATCATTCAAATTAAAACTCGACTTGAGTCTTAATACCTTGTGCATCGCTAGACCCAATCCCTTTTAACATCCATTCATCAGCAACTTATAAGCTAATCACCATCTTAATATCTTACAATCCATTATTGTCATCTCCCCTTTTTCGAGACTTCCCTTACTTGAACCATAAAACCAACCTTCACTTATTCACAAACCACTTTACACTTACCTAAAATCCTTAACACTTCCCCCAAATCCGAACTTATTCCCTAGAAGATCAAATCATAATTGTACCTCAGGAAACTTAACTAGTCATTTTATCATCCTATCTCTCAACATTCTGAGGTTTAACTACAATCGTTAATGCTAACACCACTAAATATCTTATTTGTACATGATTTTCACCTCCCAAGGTCAATCTTAACCCTAAGATCCTCATTCAACTTAGTAAAAATCACTTGCTAACCCCAGCATGTAACATCGGAATCCATAACCAAGTTCCATTCACTCTTAGACTCTAAGAAATTTGTCCACATATAACAACCTCAAGTATTCATCTTCATACTAACTCATTATTTCCGTAGCTAGATCGTCCTCCAATTAATCTGATTCTTAGTCTCTTGATCAAAACCTGACAAACCTTGAGTCCTACGCACTTAAGACAAGAATTCATAGACTTAGAACCTAAACTTTCACCAAGTTTGGACCTCCAATGTCTTTTAATTCTTCAATACTTCTTAAATGAATATCCATTTCTTAAAACTATAACTCCTTCCCAAAGGAAATCAATTGCTTAACAAGAACTTTACTTCCCAACTCAACTAATCCTCGATCCAATCAAATTAATCTTACCAATCCATCTATCAAAGTCCATTGCCAGTTCTGATTCCGAATATCACCCCCTCAATATTCAGTTGATCAGGCCTAATTCATCGAAGGTGAAGATTTAGAAAAACCCACTGGAACAGTCAATGAGTTCCTATCATCCAGTAGTCACAAAGATCTTGATATTAAATCCCCAATGATGCCGCTACGAAACTACACACTCTCGACATCATACGTATACTATCCATACGGAATCTCTCTGAGGTTCATCCTTCAGCTTCTAGCTTCTTGTTAAACGCATCGGTGCAAGACTACTTTCTAGGCTTAACGTGTTATTCTAAACCTCGTGTAACTTCTATAGTTTAAACACGAGCAACGGTCAAATAAAGTATTATTAGGCGTAATAACTATAAAGTCAAAGCTCGACAGTAAGGGCAAGTTAGGTGTGTTGCACGTTCTACGAGAGTAATGAAGCGTATTATACTAGAATGAGAAAGAATAGTTAGAAGGTTACCATCGTTTGTGCGCTCTCCTCTGACTAGTCGACCAGCTCCCTCGCCGCACGAGACATAGACTCCTCCCCGTGCAGCAGGATGTCTTCCTCTTACCGTAGGCACAGATGGCTCAACCCTGGTTACATTGCAATCCTTGGCTTGATGCCCCGGGCGATTGCAGTTGAAACATAGAGGTCTCCCGTCTGGACACTTGTTAGAGTGGTGCCCCACCTTCTTGCACCTGTAATACGTTACTTGCTTCCTCGCCCCTTTAGATTTGGCAGGAAGTTTACCCTTCATCTTGTTGTCAGACGGTCCCGCTTGGAACGTCCTACAGTTCACGGCCAAGTGCCCTATCTGGTTGCAATTAAAACATCGAGGCCCTTGGTCCAGACATGCATTAGCATAGTGTCCATTCTTTCCACACCTGAAACATGTCACCTCAGGATGTGCTGATTGGCTTCCTGCCCCTGGAGTGGCAGTAGTCGAAGACTTAAAAGATCTTGGGGTAAAACCCCTCTCCTTCGGATGCTGATACGGCCCCAACTGACGGTACTCCTGAGAACCTGACCTCACTGGTCCTCCAGTTCCAGCTCGGTCCAACCTACTTTGCTGGTATTGGGACGCCTCGATTAGCGGTTGAGGTTGTTCACGTGCAACCTCCTTAGCGTGTCTGTAAGCGTCTTCAGCAGCCTGATTTATCATTGCCTCAATCATGGTAGCTATTGCCTTCGCCATACGGTCAGGGTTTACCATCCTATGCTTAGTCAAACAAACAGTTAGTACTCATCATAAGATAATCTCTGGCACAACTATACAATATGATTAAGCAATAACTTCAACCAATTCTAAGCGAAAAAATCGCTTGGCAGACAATCAATTTTTACTCTTTAAAGAGTCACACAACCTAGCACAGAAGACCTATTCCCCAAAGACTCCCGAAAGACTCGACAAGCTCTGATACCACAATGTAACACCCCGATTTCGGTGGCGTCACTTTAGTTACTCAAAATAAAATAAAGCGGAAAAGCAGGTATTTTTTTTTTCGTTTGGTTTAAATAAAAAGACTTGTCGAAACAAAGACTCAACCCAATCGCGATTAACAGCGATTAATATACAATACAAGCACAGCCCTCGCTGCAACTAAAAACATCGTCACGAGTGACCTCCAGTGACAGAAAGGTAGTGCCCGTGGGCAAATATGTACAAACTAAAACAAAAGGTTAAGTATTCTGAATACAGTCCTCCAACGAAAGTAAGTCGGCCCAAAACGGCCTCAAAAGACTTCCTACGTCCGACAAACTCCCTGTGATCCTCATGGAAGGGAATCACACGAAAAGCTAATAGTCGGGGACCTGCCCTGCCCCAAAATAAGGAATGACAATCAGAGCTATGACTCTAACAACCAACTCAAAGACTCTAACCACCCATAACCCACACTACTTTCATCGACCCTTCCTCGATCAGGCCTGAAGTCCGGGTCCTCGTCGAAAGCTTCAGTAATAGTCATTACGCTCCTGGTCCTCCTCGAGTGACGAGTCATCACGAATCGGCTGACGGACGCCTGGCAGCAGGCCGACCGCCCAAACACAAACATACAAACAAAGCCAAGGCGCTAGGGTCAACTTACAGAATACAATAGATATACAACCAACATGCGATAAAGGGGGTATATATATGTTGTATATATACATATAAGTTATGCGTTGCCTACCCTAAGGTATATACATGACATGTTATCAAATCTCTTACACAATTCAATCATCAAAACACATAACGATGTTTATCAACATCAAATCATCAAGTCTCAACAATTATAGTTAGAGTGCATGATATGTCATACAACGGTAATCATAATAAGATGCATGGTGTGCCAATGCAGAATATGCTGACACGAACCCGAATAACGTCACTCTGCTTGGCGACGGGACAAACCAATGGTATTGCCACTTAAAGGCTGGGCACCTCGAGACGGTCGTAACACTGGCCTCGTGTTTAACCATTTCTGCTCGGGCGTCGCTTATCACCTTTGGCTATAGTCAAGACGATCCAACTCTACATGGTTCGACCATTTCTGCTTGCTATGCCGGACATCAACATGCACGATACAACTCTACATGGATGATCGTTACCTCCTGTTGTGCCAGGTATAGTCAGGACCGATTCAACTCTACACGGCTGATCGTTGCTTCCTGCTATACCGAAGTACTCCACTTGGCACTTCATCGCGTGTATGCATGGGTGCATTATGGTTAGCTAAACAACGATTCGTCCTCACAGGTAAAATTGGTTCATTGACCAAAGGCATCTACAATGAGAAACCTAGGCTATAGTCAAGTCGGTTGTGACCCTACGGGTTTAACCATTCTGCTTGCTACGCCAGACATCAACAGGCACGATACAACTCTACACGGCTGACCGTCACTACCTGTTGTGCCAAGTGTACTCTACTAGGTACCTTACTAACGCCCAGACCCTTGGCTAAAGCCCGTCTTCAAATTCTTTCCCATAAAATGAGTTCCCTTAAAACAATAGTTCTCTTATTAGGCAAAATGTTCCATCGTGAATTAGTCCATTATGTCGTTAATTCCAAAGTTCAGTTTTTCATTTCCAACACCTTTCAAAATAAAGTTCCCAAAGCTAGGATCACCGACCCATTCCCGTTTTCCAACTCACTTTCATTCCTAAGTCTTTTCCGTTGAATCATCGTCATTAATTAAAAACATTATATTCTTAGTAAGTATATTATGGATTTATTTACATAAAACATATTATGATTATTTTCGGTCCAAAACTCTATAAGTTCAAAGTTCCCATCAAACCCAAACAACTCTCCGAGAAAACACTAGATCCCCTAAAACAATGAAGGTTCGAACCTTGGTCCGACCTAACAAACGTTCCCAAAACAAACCCGTCCTTGTCATGACGAAGGTAAGTGTATTCTACACTCCCAAAAGTGGTATCAAAATGCACGAATATAGTCAGCACAATTTAATCATAACGCAAATACATCAAGCTCTATCGAGCGATGAATCAATATGGCAGTGCTGTAAACATAACCTTGTCATATCCACTAGAAAGCGATAAGACAGAAACCAGTAAACGGCTGAAGCCTCTCAGAAAACGGAGACACACGTCTCATATAAGTTCACTCGGCCGAAGCCTCCAGAAAACATTTTCCAATTCACAGCGATAAACAATATCCAAGCAATATACAATATCACGCAATATTCAAGTCGAAGTTATCGACGCCTACAATGCAAATAGCTAGTAAGTAAGTTGCCCTAACCTCGAGTTGTTCTAGTCTCGCGGTGCAGGTCTCGCTCACAAGCTTGCTCAGTCAATCCCAAGGTTTCCACAATTGAACCTTTGAGCAAACAAAGCAATAATGAATCAACACAAGTCGATACAGTCGAAACAATCCTAACTAATGGTCGACAAAGCTCGAGAAGCTTCAGAGTACAACATTTAGGCACGAATGGAAGGGCTTCCCCCGAATGGATGAGTTTTGACTCGATTCAAGTTTTGTACAAAAACACTTTATTCGCTAAAACGTGCATAACTCGAGCTACAGAACTCGGAATGACACAAAACCAGCGCCAAAATTTCGACAATTGAAAGAGCTACGCAATGGCTCAGGTCATAGAGACTCAAAAATTATTTTTGGACACGGTACCCAAGCAAATAGGTTTCGGCCACTATGGAAAATAGGGTTTTCGAACTTTTTCTTCGATCTAAATCAATTCCTAGGTATTCTTAGGCGATATCTAGGCCAGGGAAACTCTCAGAAAAATTATCGGGTCGAAAACTGTCGCAGGGGTATTTTGGTCAATATTTTTAGCTCGGAAACTCAAAATCAGAATTTCGAAAAACAAATTAGATGGGGTCGATCCTAACGACATTTATAACAACTAATCCTACTAAAGCTAAGCTCAGTCGAGAGTTTTTGATCCAAAAAGCGGAACCTCAGCATAAAAATGGGTTTTTGAGCAGAATTGAAACTCGGCGGCAATTCGGCGAGATTCAACAGAAAACAACCGGATATTCATGCTCTAGAGCACGTAGGCAATAAGTTTAGACACTGAAATCAAGTTATTTGGACAGTTTTACAAAAAGCTCCAAACTTTGGACACATAAAGACTTAGGAGAAGTCGACAGAAACGACAATCAGAAGAGAGATATAGTTTACCTACCTCAAGGTCTTCGATTAGCAACGATCGGTGAAGCAAACGGGCAAGAATTCGCGAAGATCAACTTCCTCCTCTTCTCCTCTCTTGGCCGCGGTTTTGGGGAAAGAAATGGGTGAGTTTTGCAAAATTTTCATTTTCTAGCTTATAACCTATATATAGTGAAGGAAAAGGAGATATTTTGCAAAGTTTGGATAAGGATGCATTGGTGGATGGATAAGGATGGATAGATATTTTTGAGAAGATATTTTGGTAAAGATATTTTGTAAAGATATTTTGTAGAGATTAGATAAGGATGAGTAGATATTTATCAAGGATCGGATAAGGTTGAATAGATATTTATCAGAAATTGGATAAGAACGAATAGATATTTATCAAAGATTGGATAAGAACGAATAGATATTTATCAAAGATTGGATAAGAACGAATAGATATTTATCAAAGATTGGATAAGAATGAATAGATATTTATCAAAGACTGGATAAGAACGAATAGATATTTTAGGGAGATATTTTGAGAAGATATTTTGTAAACCGGTACAGATTAGTTTAGATACCGGAGGATTTAACTCATAGAGTTAAAATAAAAATATAAGAATGATTCCTATTTTTCCGGCTTCATTCTCCGTGAGTTCTAAGATAGGTTTTGGCGACAGAATTCCAAAACTCAACAGAGGTTTCCTTGTATTTTAGGTGACTAACGCAAAGTCGGTGTAAAACTATTTTACCCGATAAGTTACTTTTTGCAGTGGATGTCGGATGAGAAAACTTCCTTCTGAAGAAAGATTAGAAATAACGAGAGAAATAGGCGAACGCGGGTGGAATCTTCATTTGAAGCTCCGAATAGAAAAAGTCTTCATCGTCCGTCGATCTTAGGTTTCTCGAACTATCAAGGATTTCGTTTCGGCAAACTTCCGAGAATTGGAATTTGTCGTTCGTACGTTCCAGGGTTTCGCGTCGAAATACTTGTTTATAGACGAATAAGAGAAACTCTAATATTTCTCTGAGGTTTTTTTTGGAATTAGTTTCCATCGTGTCCTAAAGTATAAATTAACTATTCACTAGGGTCTTCGACCTAAGATTAGGCGAACGTTAGTCGTGCTATAACTTTTATCGGTTTTGATATAATCCTTGGACTTTTCCTGAACCTTCTCTTTCATAAATTTATTTCATCCAATAAACTCTTGTATTTTATTCCCTTATCCAAAACTTAAAAACTTGGGTCTTACAATCGCTTTATTAAAAGGAATCAGACGAAAAAAAAATTACCTGTTTTCCGCGTAAAGTTTATTTTTAGTTACTAAAGTCACACCTGGAAATCGGGGTGTTACAATTGGGGGCTGGCCTAGTACTTGTGAGTTTGAAAAGGGGGAAGAAAAGAATTTTTGAAAACCCTGGAGCCTTGTTTATGGTTCGGCCGAACCTATTTCTTAGGGTTCGAGCCACACTTTTTCTTCTTTTCAATGCACAAGTCGTTAGGCAACTCATTTAATTAATTTGCTATGACTATGTGGTTGAAAAGCATGCGAATTATGATTATGGTTATGGATTTGCGATATAATATGCTTATTGGAGAATTGTTCAAGGGTCGCTCATCCAGCTGTAATTCCCTTGGGCGCATGGATTGTTGTTTTATTTCTGCGACATAAAATTAAGACTCTAGGTTTGACTTTAGAGCCTTAAGAACAAAGAGAAAGAGAATTAATAATGTTGTGACTCGCTTACAAGTGAAATTAATTAGCGGACATAGGTCAGGTAGACTATGGTCCATGAGAATGATGGGCTTGCACGCGTGGGTGATTTTGTGGATGAGCCGGTTAGGTCTCCACGTGATAACCATGATTTAGTCATGGGATAGGGATTGATTGTGTGGGTCTCCCTGAGTTATTTGTGGATGAGCCGGTTAGGTCTCCACGTGATTGAGGGTTGTACTGCGGTCCCCTCCGAGAATTGTTCATCTGCGGATGATCGAGCTTGGCCAAGGAGTTTTGGTGGGTTGTGCGATGTGAGGACCCGTTAGTACTGACTAACTGACTGTATATCCATAAACGACATATAACGTTTATATTGTGATACTGTTGCACTTGTGATTGTTATTTTTCTGTGGGACCTGACCCTGTTTTGTGTTTACTTGTTTATTTGGGGGGGGGGGTAGATTCCGCTCTCGATGGATATTGAGGATATCACGAGGGTGGAGATTGTTCTGGATAGTCCAAATGAAGACCGACTCTGGGAGGCCGACAATTCCGGAGTGCGGAGGATTTATGTCGGTGGTGCAGTATTCTTGGCAAGGAACAGATTTGGGTCGCTCATTGCACGTCAGGTTCTCAGGGACGGATCAGTCATGTTTCCGCACCCTCCAGCTAGGTTTCAGGAGGCCGTGGAAGAAGATACTTCGGAGGATACAAAAGAAGACCCTTCGGAGGACGCGACAGCAGAGTCACGCTTACAAGAGGAGGAGGCAGTGGAGTCTCCGCCACCTGAAGTCAAGCCGGAAATCTGACTTCGTGTCTTTAGGATTAGTTGTTACGAATGTCGTTAGGATCATTGCTGTCAAATTTGTTTTCCGAAGTGATAACTTTGAGGTTTTGAGCTTTTATTTTGGACCAAAACGCCCTGTATTATGATCCGAATGTCCGAAAATTTTTCCGACAGTTTCTTTGCCTTAGTTTTACCCTAAACTACCTTGTAAACAGATTAAATCGAAGAAAAAGAGCCGGAGCTCTTTTCTCTTTATGGCCGAGAGCTATTTCAGGGGGGGGGGGGAGTTTTTTGTTTTCGAAAACTTGTCTTTTCGTATCCGATTGTTGTATTCTGAAGCTTTAATGCTTTGTCTATCGTTAATTAGCTGTATTGTGATCGAGCTAATCGATTTTGGTTGGATTTCTGCTTTGTTTTCTCCGAGGTTCAATTGAAGGAACTTTGGGTTTTGCAGAGCATTTGTGTGAAGGGAACCTTGACCAAGAGACTGGAGCAGCTCGAGGTTAGGGCAACTTACTATTAGCTATGAATGCATGATAGGCGTCGATAAATTCGACTTATGCTTTACTTGATATTGATTATGATGATGGTTTAATGTTATGACGTTTTCCATAACTGATGATGTTGAGATGTTATTGAATTGTGCGTTTTGACGCGACTTCGGAGCAAAGAATCACTGAACTGATTCCTTTTAATTTTTCGGGTTGAATGAACAACCCTAGGCAAGTCCAAACTCAAGGTTTGAGACTTAGCTATCGTTTATATACTTAGACTTTCCCCGGGAATTTCTTTTGGTGGGTTTTTGGAAAACTTAGAATGAATAGAATTTCGAAAACTAAAGACCTTAGAGAACTTAGTTTTCAAAGAATTAAACTCATAACCTAACTAATTTAATTTAAAAGGTTTTCATTATGGAATGAACCATAGGGAACCTAAAAGGGAAAATGATTGCGAAAAACGGGGAAAAGTCGTCACGTCTTGAAGTTACTGGGAATTGGGGAAAGCCACTGAGGTGAGCTACGGTGATGATTGAAAGTCACCGAGTACTCTAGTACCCTTGTTTATTGGAGTTGTGTTGTATTGACCGACACTAACTCTGGGTTTTGACTTTGGGTTTGGTTGTTGGAGTTGTGTTGTATTGACCGACACTAAACTCCCGAGTACTTTAGTACTCTTGTTTGTTGGAGTTGTGTTGTATTGACCGACACTAAACTCTTGGGTTTTGGGTTTGGGTTTTAAGCTAAATGCTTGTGTTGTGTGAACGATTTGATGTTTGGCTAACCATATTGCATCATGCATCATTTGGTGAAGAACGGGAATGCTTCACCAATGCATAATTCGATGAGGAACGGGAATGCTTCATCGATGGTGAAGAACAGGAATGCTTCACCAATGCATCATTCGACGAAGAACGAGAATGCTTCGTCAAGGATGAAGAACGGGAATGCTTCATCAATAGTGAAGGACGGGAATGCTTCACAATTATCCGGATCATATTGAATTGCATTTCACGCATACATTCACCCTGACTGGAATTGTGTGCTGTTTGAATTACTGAATTATTGTTAGAGCCGATAACATGCTAGGAGCATATTTATATATATATAATAACATATATATATATATATCCCCAATCACATGTTGTTTGTATATCTACTCTATTCCGTGAGTTGACCCTAGCGCCTTGGCTTTGGTTTCATGTTTGTGTTTGGGCGGTCGACCTGCTGCCAGATGTCGACGGTGGACTGGGTTTCGATGGTCTCTCCCTCGGGGGGGATCAGGTTTGAGCTGGTTGACTGACATGCCCCCACCGCTTGGGTGATCGATCTTGTGGATCATCGAGCGACGTATCGGGGAAGGGTCATGGAGGACCGGACTGACGAGCGTGGACGTCTGACGAAAGGAGTTTTACGACGCATGGAGCTGAGCTTCAACTTGCCAACTTCAGTTCGCTGTGGACTCGGTACTGGGAGCGTAGGTTTAGGCATGCGTCATATTTTGTGTAGAGCTCTGATTCGTTTTGCTTTTGGGACAGGGTAGGTTCCCGACGCATGACTTTTTGTGTGGTTCTTTTGATGAGGAATCACAGAGAGTCTGTCAGAGTATAGGGGTCTTTTGTTCAGGCCATTTTTGGAGCCGACTTTCTCTTGGATGACTGTATATTTGATACTTTTACTCACCCTGCTGGTTCTGTATACATTTGCCTGCGGGTACACTACTTTGGAGTCACTGCGAGTGCACGTGACGTGGGAGTGCAGCTGAGGTTGTACATGTGTATATATTTGTATATCAGTTAGTTTAGTTATTGGGTTATGTTTTATTGTCTATCGCTTTATTAAAAGGAATCAGACGAAAAAAAAATTACCTGTTTTCCGCGTAAAGTTTATTTTTAGTTACTAAAGTCACACCTGGAAATCGGGGTGTTACAATTGGGGGCTGGCCTGGTACTTGTGAGTTTGAAAACGGGGAAGAAAATAATTTTTGAAAACCCTGGAGCCTTGTTCATGGTTCGGCCGAACCTATTTCTTAGGGTTCGTGAAGGTATGAAAAACGGTAGAAAGGGGGGGGTTTGAATAACGTTTTCAGAACAAAACTTCCACCTTAAAGATTTTGACAAATCTTTCGAGAACTTAAGTGCTAAAGATAAGAGATAGAAAAGCACACAAGGATTTTATCCTGGTTCACTTGATAAATCACTCAAGCTACTCCAGTCCACCCGTTAAGGTGATTTCTTCCTTCTTAGAATGAAGGCAATCCACTAATCAGGTAAGAGTTACAACTGCACTTGAAACCTACAAGTGACTAACAATTACACTGACTTAGCTCACACTAAGATTCACTCTCTTAGTCTTCTCTAGGATCCGATCAACCTTGATCTCCTAAAGGAACTAAACAAACTGTTTATCAAAGAATTGTTTACAAGAGATTTGCTTCTAAAAAGCTAATAGTAAACACAATGAATTTCAGATGAAAGAAAGCTTAGAATATTTTGAATATGTCTTGCGCGTATGTGAATGCTTCTAGTTTCTTGTTTCAATCTTCAGCCTCTATATATACTCCAAGGATTAGGGTTGAGCGTTGCATGGGAAATGCTACCGTTGGAGGGCAGTTCTGGAAAATCCAGCTTCTGATGTGGCTGAGAACGTTAGGTAGGTCGTCAGGAAGGTACACTTGCTTTTGTACTTGGATAGCGACTTGACCTTTTAACCTAGGAGACTTCTGATCAGAGGAATACTTCATATTGGAACTTGTAACATCCCGACTTGACGACTGGCCTCACGGTAACAACACGAGTCTTTTCAGTGCGCTTTGTCCTCACTCGCGCACTTCCCGGGAAAACTTCCCAGGAGGTCACCCATCACGATATTGCTCCAAGGCAAGCACACTTAACCATGGAGTTCTTATCAGTTGGGCTCCCGAAAAGAAGTTGCAACATGTTGTTATGAGTAGTACCAATCAAATCTTTTATGCCCTCCTCAACTGTATAGTCCATCCCTACACAGTCTCGGAATACCTCTTGTTCGGGTGTGGTGCGTCCCTCCACATAGAAGGCGATCAATCCTCGTCCTTCTCAGCTCAGGGCGTCACAGGCCCACCAACTTCCGCTTGGTTCGTCCTCGAACCACACCGTACTGGGAGAGGTTGGCTCTGATACCACTTGTAACATCCCGACTTGACGACTGGCCTCACGGTAACAACACGAGTCTTTTCAGTGCGCTTTGTCCTCACTCGCGCACTTCCCGGGAAAACTTCCCAGGAGGTCACCCATCACGATATTGCTCCAAGGCAAGCACACTTAACCATGGAGTTCTTATCAGTTGGGCTCCCGAAAAGAAGTTGCAACATGTTGTTATGAGTAGTACCAATCAAATCTTTTATGCCCTCCTCAACTGTATAGTCCATCCCTACACAGTCTCGGAATACCTCTTGTTCGGGTGTGGTGCGTCCCTCCACATAGAAGGCGATCAATCCTCGTCCTTCTCAGCTCAGGGCGTCACAGAACTTGTGAAGCCGGTTGATCAGAGTCAGAGGGAAAGCACAGATCCTCTGACCATTGTATCTTCTGATTCTGAACTCAGAGGGAAGAACATGGCCTTCAGAGTTTCTTGCTTCTGGACTTCAGAGTTTCCACTATTCAGCTTCTGGATCTTCAGAGTCTTCTACACCATCAGAACATCTGAACCTTCAGTGTTTCTTGGTTATCAGAACTTCTGGATCTTCAGAGCTTCTAGCGACTGAGTCCACATCAGAGTTTGTATAGCTTCAGAACTTCTGAAGCTTTTCCACTGTTCATACTGAACATGGTGAATGCGAAAGCGTTGCTTGGGTTACCCTTTATACACAGTGCTTCTGATTTGTGTGAGATTGACTTGAGGTCAGAGCCTGTAAATAGCACACTCAGAAAAACACGTTAGAGTACCACAATTGTTCATATCAAAAGGTTAACTTGTAATCATCAAAACATAGAGTTGTACTACTAGATCAAAACTTGATCTTACAATCTCCCCCTTTTTGATGATGACAAAACTAAGATTTTTGATGAACAATTCTTAAACATTAACCTGAATTCACTCAGAGTTTAGATATATAGAATAAGACTTATCCTGATGTGAATAGTTTATCTTGCTCATTCTGAATTCAAGTCACTGCTTGATTCTGAGCTTAGCTCCCCCTGAATCTAATACTTGATGAAAACGTTAGTAAAGTCTGATTCTGAGCTAAAAAATATACGAGTTCAGAGTGAAAAGCTTATGACATAGATGAAAAACGAATAATCAGAGCGCATAAGTGATCAGAGTCATGGACAAGGTATCAGAGTCTTGGGTATCAGAGTCAACTTAGAATCACTTCAGAAGAAGTGAAATGTATTCCTTGTATTTGCCCAGTGACACATCTATGGTCATGAAGGTGGAACTCTTAAAATCTCCAAAAGGAAAATAAATCACACTAACACATCTTACACATCAAAAACTGGGTTTACTCCCCCTTTTTGTCATAAGCAAAAAGCTTGGGGTGTGAAAAACTTAGCTTGAAGTACAAGGTGCTCCCCCTTAGAGAAGGTCTAAGTTTAAAAGAAAATGAAAACGATGTAAGAATCAGAGTTAGGCGAAAATAAAGAGAAGAGTTAATGCAAGGGATGAACGTTTACCACCGGTCAAGTGAGTAAATAGAAGGGTCAGTTACCAAGAACTTAACCTCGAGAAACTGTAAGAGCATTAACTTTCAGAGAGAAAGTGAAGCCTATAAAAAGCGTTGGAGAGAAAGGTAAGCTTCACACCTCGAATAATTTTCAGTAAAAAAAATGGCATCATACAACGTAGCACTAGAAGAGCTGAGGAAGAAGGCCTTTGAAGAGGACTTGTTCCTGAACATCAGGCATCCAGAGGGTGCAACTACCATCGCGGAGCTGACACGGACACTGCTGGAAGAGGACCTGCGTCCTGAGTTGGAGAGAGACCTGAAGGAATTTCTTGCCTTCGTGGAGGAGGTGCAAGAACTCAGCCGGCTTGAACTCAAGCTGCTGGAAGAGAAAGAGAGTTTGGAAGAGAAGCTCAAGACTTCAGAAGAGATTCTGGAGAGGGATGAGCTAAAGATCAGGCTCAGCAACATCCAGCATGTACTGGGTCGTCTGGAGAAGGATAGGTCAGAGCAGCGCCAGGAGTGCAGAAGAATGAGGAGAGATCCTCCATTCTAGATTATATGATGGAAAGAAATATGATGTAAACACAAAACAATTATGAATAAAACGAGTTTAGCAAACATATGTGACATAAGTATATAGTTATGCATATATAATCACAAACGAACAAAAGAGAATAAATAAATAAAAAAGAAACAGAGTTTAAATAAAACAACGTTAGATAAAAAGAAAGAAAAAGAAGAGATCCTAAAACTAAGGTTTGTCAGTGCGGCGCAGAAGTTCCATCATCATTTGCTTCATCTCAATCAGCATGGATTCATGAGTGTCAAGACGTTGTTCCATGATGTCGAGTCTGGATGAGCTTGTCTGAGTAGAACTGGAAGGAACATTCTGAGCAGCTTGAGGATCTGGAATGGAAGCAGAAGCAGCAGGAGTAAATACAACTGGTGCAAGTCGCTCTGCCTCAGCCTCAGCTTCAAGACGCTCTGCCTCAAGTCTGGCTTGTTCAGCCTGAGCTGCTGCTTGACGTGCAGCTTCTTCTGCTTGTTCTTTCTTTCTCTTGGCTTCTTCAATAGCTTCAAGAAGCTTATTTCTCTGTTCTAGTTCGTGAAGAGCCACCCTCCTAGCAAGCCTTTGCTTTGCAGCCTCAATGCTCTGACTGTCCTCTGCATGCAGGAGCTGCATCATAATTGGAACTTGAGCCACTAGCCAAGTGCTCAGATTGTTCCACTCATCAGCCACATTTTCAGCATTCTCACTGAGATCAGTCTGACCGTGCACATTGCGGAGCCTCAAAGAGGCTTCATGATAGAAGATATTGATGCACTCAGAGAGAGATGTGGGTTGAAGGTGAGTATAGGGAATTATGGAGAGGTTGGGTTCAGGAGAGGCTGGATGATTGCTGCTATGGGCTTCAGAGGCACCTTGTGGAGAACCAATGTGAATCATGGGAGCATTGGGTTCAGAGGTTCCAAGGTGAGGGTCTGAAGTGTCAACCAGAGGGTGAGGTGATCTAACCGAGGATTGGTTAGACACTGATTGTTCAGGTTCAGGGTCTGGTTGAATGGGCTCTTGTTGGTCAGGGACAGGGTGAGCTTGTTGAACTAAGGGATCTGCCTCTTGGATAGGATTGGCCAAGATAGGTTCATCTGGGTCAACTAGACGTTCAGGTCTAGGGCCAGGATATCTCCTAGGGCTTGGACAGGTAAGGTAATACTCTTCCAAGGCAGACACCTTCTCTTTTCTAACCTCCATGAATTTTCTAATGGATTCAGAGGTATTGGAGGGAGGAGAGTCAATAACATTGATTGGGAAGGATACAGGTGTGAAGGCTGTTGAAGAGTCTGTATCCGTGGTTCTGGCAGCAGGACGTGCTGATGCTCTGGGAGCAGAGTGATCAGACGTTCTGGGTTGTGGTTCTGTTTGGTTGGGCTCTGGTTGGTCATGGATGATGGGTTCAGAGGATAATGGGTCGTATGGAATGGTAAGGAGAGAGGTTGGATCTTCTGACCTAGAGGTTGGGTTCTGAAGCAAATTCCAGAGTGGTGCTTCAGTAGGAGAAGGTTGAAAGAAGGAGGATCGTGGGGAATGTGGTGGAGAGGTGGTTTGTGCGGCTGGTTGGGATTCAGGAATAGGAGTGAGGGGATTTGAGGAGTGTTGAAGCAAGGCAGAAATAGGAAGTGCATCAAATAAATTCAAATCATCATCAGAAGCAAGTGCAGGCTTACTTGAATGTGCTGATGATCGAGTCACTCTGGCAGGAGGTTCAGTCCTTCTGACCACTGCAGCAGCTGGTTCCACCCGAGTAGGCTTCACCACGATTCTGACCTTCTTCTGCTTCTTCTTTGGAGGACCATCCTCACTATCATCATCATCACCATCATCAGGCTTGCTCTTCGTCTTCTTGACCAGAGGGACATCAGATTCCTCTGAGGATTCTTCCAGAACCATCTTCCTCTTGGTTTTCTTCTTGGGAGGAGAAGGAAACTCTGGAGCTGGCGGCAGTCTGCTGAAGAAATCATCAAGATCAATCTCGAATCCTTGAGCCCTGAGGTCTTCAACATAGCATCTGATGGCTTCAGGATTGTCTGCTTGAGTCCACAGTGGGTAGTCATTCAGAGGCATCCTTCTTCCTCTGAGCTCAGAAGATGTGTCTTCATGAGCAGGAGCAATCTTCTTCTGGACCAAACCCATCTTCTTCAGAGAATTGGCAGTGAAGACATCGCTGACAATTGTGCTCAAGTCCTCTGTGCAACCAGCATTGATCAAATCTTGCACCAAGTTGCTTTCAATGAGAAAGTCTGAGAGCAGCCTCCCAAAAGGGATATATTTGATTGCAGACTTGATGGAGGCGGTGGTGCGAGACTTCCGGATGCATTCCTTTAAGTAGGAGAACAGGAAGTAGGGAAGGCAGATCTTCTCCTTGTCTTGAATGAAGAACAGCATCGCCTTCTGGTTGAAGTTGATGTAATCTGGGGAACTGCCCTTCGGTCTCTGATTGATGCAATTGAGCAGGATCTTGTGCCAGATTCTGAGTTTGGGATGAAGATCCATCACCTTGTAACTCGTCTTGCCCGGTTTGAAGGTGGTGTACAGAGCCTGGTTGACTGTGTCCTTGGTGCTGGGTTTCAGCTTCGATTCCGTCAGTTGGAACCGATACCCATAAGCAGTTTCTGCACCTAGCAGATTCACGAATGACTTCTCAGTGATGATGATCTTCCTTCCAAGAATGTGAGAGACCACCTGAGTATCATCGCAGTCGGCGTGCTTCCAGAATTCCTTTACCAATTTCTCATACACCGGTCCTCGAAGTCGGTTGAAATAATTTCCCCAACCTTGAGCTTGGACTTCAGGACGAAGATCAAACCCATTTGCAGCCAAGTTGTCGAGGTTGAATCTCCATTCTGCCAGGACTTGGAGTTCCTCAGGAGGATAAACACAGTGAACGGCACAGCCCCGTTCTGCAATTGGAACAAACTGCTCTTGAGCTTGAACTTGTTCTTGTGCCGGGTTCTCAGAGCCCCTTTGACCCGTTGCCAAACCAACTTCCATGTGAGGGAACTGAGGTGCATCTGCAGTAGATCTTCTGGTTTGTCTCACCATTTTGAAGAGGTTGAAGGTTTGAGGTAGAAGATGAAGTTTGAAGGATGAAGAGAGATCGAGAGAGAAATCAAGAAAGAGGCGGTTTTGAAAAGCAGAGAGTGCGAGAGTGAAAACCGGAAGTGAACGAGAATCGTGTGTGTATAGTGGGTTTTATCAAATAACCGTTGTTGATTCAAAAAGCACTTTAAGATCAACGGTTGAAAATTAAAGATAGATAGTAACAGTAAAATACACAATCACACACAGGAGATAAGCATATCAACACGCAATCATAACAAACTGTCACACGGGCACAAGGAACTATGCATCAGAAATTCTGACACACGTGTTGTTGTCTTAGCTTCAGAGTCAGTACCAGTGGGCACACACACTCTGATTGAGTTACCTTCTGGACTAGACATCTTCTGATCAAGAAGTATCATAGTCAGAGGTTCTGATCCATCTTCACTCTGGACAAAAGTCCATGTTTAGATTTTTCAGAATAAAATTAAATCTATCTTCAGCTAAGGGCTTTGTAAAGATATCTGCCCATTGATGGTCAGTATCAACAAACTTCAGAAGAAGTACGCCCTTCTGTACATAATCTCTAATAAAGTGATACTTTACCTCAATGTGCTTTGCCCTTGAATGCAAGATAGGATTCTTACTCAATGAGATTGCAGCAGTGTTATCACAATAGATTGGGATATTGCTCTCGAGGATCTGATAATCCTCCAGCTGATGTTTCATCCAGAGAATCTGAGTGCTGCATATTGCTGCTGAGATATATTCTGCCTCTGCAGTTGATAGTGCAATGGTTGATTGCCTCTTGCTTGCCCATGAGACTAGATTGCTTCCCAGAAATTGACAATTTCCAGAAGTACTTTTTCTCTCTGTTCTATCTCCAGCATAATCAGCATCACAATAACCTGAAAGCTTATACTCTGATGTTTTCTTATACATCAAGCCAAGGTTAGTGGTGCCTTTCAGATACCTTAGGATCCTCTTAACAGCAGTTAAGTGGGTTTCCCTTGGATCTGATTGGAAACGAGCACATAAGTGAACACTAAATAATATGTCTGGCCTAGATGCAGTTAAGTATAGAAGTGAACCTATCATTCCACGATAGAGCTTCTGACATACTTTACCACTTTTATCTTCTTTCTCCAAAATGCATGTAGGATGCATTGGAGTCTTGGCCACTGTAGATTCCAGCATATTGAACTTCTTCAGAAGTTCTTTAGTGTACTTGCTCTGATGGATATATGTTCCTTCTGGTGTTTGATCAACTTGTATTCCCAGAAAGTACTTTAATTCTCCCATCATACTCATCTCAAATTCGGCCTGCATCATCTCAGAAAATTCTTTGCATAGAGATTGATTAGCAGAACCAAATATAATATCATCAACATAAATTTGCACAATTAAGATATCATCTTTATAAGTCTTGCAAAAAAGAGTTGTATCTACTTTACCCCTTACAGACTCATTCTCCAGAAGGAATGAGCTAAGTCTCTCATACCATGCTCTGGGAGCTTGCTTCAGACCGTAGAGTGATTTCTTCAATTTGAACACATGGTCTGGTTTCTTTTCATCTTCAAAACCTGGGGGTTGATGAACATAGACTTCCTCTGAGATATAACCATTTAGGAAGGCACTCTTTACGTCCATCTGATGTAGAACTATGTTGTGATTTACTGAGAAGGAGATCAACAGTCTGATTGCCTCCAGTCTTGCTACCGGAGCAAATGTTTCAGTGTAGTCTATTCCTTCCTGCTGGCTGTAGCCTTGAGCAACTAGCCTTGCCTTGTTTCTGACTACATCTCCTTTCTCATTTAGCTTGTTTCTGAATACCCATTTCGTTCCAATAACATGGACATTCTCAGGCTTCTTCACTAAGCTCCAAACATCGTTCTTGGAGAATTGATTTAATTCTTCTTCCATGGCCAGAATCCAATCCTTGTCCTGAAGAGCTTCATCTATGGACTTGGGTTCAATTAAGGACACCAATCCTTTCAGACTCAGCAAGGTCTCTTCAGAGGGTCTGAAGGCAGATCTGGTTCTGACTGGTTCATCTTTGTTGCCCAGAATCAATTCCTTAGGGTGAGCTGCAGTGATTCTGCTCTTCTTCAGAGTTTGTGAGTTAGAGGGACCAGCTTCTTCCTCTGGTTCATCTTCCTCTGGCTCAACTTCCTCTGGAGCTTTGCCTTTTTCAGAAACATTAATGCTTAAATCTGCAAACTTTTCAACTAGCTTTGACTGGTCAGAGTCAAGCTTATCATCAAATCTAACATGAATAGATTCTTCAATAGTCTTGGCATCAGTATTATAAAATCTAAAACCTTTAGATCTATCAGAATAACCAAGTAATAGACACTTAGAAGACTTAGCATCAAATTTATGCAATCTATCCTTAGTATTGAGAACATAACAAACACAGCCAAAAGGATGAAAATAAGAAATGTTGGGTTTTATGTTCTTCCACAATTCATAAGGAGTCTTATTCAGAATTGGTCTCACAGAGATTCTGTTCTGAATGTAACATGCTGTATTTACTGCCTCTGCCCAAAAGTGCTTAGCCATGCCAGTTTCTTGGAGCATGGTTCTAGCCATCTCCTGAAGAGTTCTGTTCTTCCTCTCAACAACACCATTTTGTTGAGGAGTTCTGGGACAAGAGAAATCATGTGCAATTCCATAGGAATCAAACAGACTCTCAAACTTGTCATTCTCAAACTCTCCACCATGGTCACTTCTGACACGCACAATCCTACAAGCCTTCTCGTTTTGCACTTGAGCAATGAAGGTAGAGAACACAGCATGAGACTCATCCTTGCGGGTTAGAAACTTTACCCATGTCCAGCGGCTATAGTCATCAACGATAACCATCCCATATCTCTTGCCACCTATAGACTCAGTTTTCACTGGTCCAAACAGGTCGATATGCAGAAGTTCTAACGGCCTTGAGGTTGAGACAACATTCTTTGCCTTGAAAGGGACTTTTGTGAATTTGCCTTTCTGACATGCTTCACAAAGAGCGTCTGAAGCGAACTTCAGATTGGGTAAGCCCCTGACAAGGTTTAGCTTGCTCAGCTGAGAAATCTTTCTCATACTGGCATGCCCTAACCGTCTATGCCATACCCACTGCTCTTCATTAACAGACAGAAGGCACTTCACATTCTGAGCCTCCAACTCAGATAATCTGATCTTATAAATGTTGTTCTTCCTCTTGCTGTTAAACAGAACAGAGCCATCGATCTGACTTACAGCCCGGCAGGACTTTTGATTGAATATAACATCATAACCCTTGTCAGCTAATTGACTTATAGACAATAAGTTATGTGTTAAGCCGTTTACCAATAAGACATTATCAATGCATGGACTACTATCTACACAAATAGTGCCAGTACCAATAATTTTACCTTTTTCATTTCCTCCGAAGCCAACTTCGCCTCCAGGCTTAAGTTTCAGCTCTCGGAACATACGCTTTTCTCCCGTCATGTGACGCGAGCATCCACTGTCCAGATACCATGATTGGTGTTTTAGTGGAGCTATCAAGGATATCTGCAACATAGATAATCTTGTCCTTAGGTACCCACTTTCTGGGTCCTCTTTTGTTAGTTACCCCAGAGGTTCTGATCACCTTGGGTGTCTCAACATAATATTTTAAAGGAATATTTGCATGATATTTAGTCATAGAGAAAGATCCCTTTTTAAGAGGGTTTTTAGCAATTTTAGCAGGTACAGGATCAGGCAATATGGTACCAGAGGGAACAAAGCATTCATATAAAGATTTAGCTTTAGACACAGAGGGCTCATTTCTAATTGGTTTAGAATAGCCAATGCCATGCATTCCATTTCTGCTTACGCCATAGATCATTGAAGCCATTAAGCTTCTATCCACGCTTTTAGCTAGGAATCTTTGAAAAGACTTTTCATACTTAGATTCATTTCTATAATCAGAGGCATCACAGGCAACAATTTCTTCTAACTTAGCAATCTGGTTCTTAAGCACAGAGTTAGAATTTACCAAAGCATGATTTTCATTTTTCAAATCAGAAATAATTTTCTCATGTTCAGAAGGAATCTTGGAGACAGCAGATAAGTTCTTTTTCAACTTTTTATGCTTAGACAATAAAGAGTTATACTTATCCATGATATCAGACAGAGCATGTTTCAGTTCAGAGGTAGAGAAAGAAGCGAATACCTCATTTTCATCGTCTGAGTTAGGATCTCCTTCTGATTCTGAGTCAGAGTCAACAGCTCCCTTTGACTCTGCTTCTTTGTCTTTGACAATAGCCATGAGTCCTTGGACTTCACCATCAGAGTCAACATCCTCTGACTCTGATTCATCAAATGTCACCATCAGACTCTTCTTCGTCTTGAAGTGCTTCTTTGGCTTCTTGTCTTTCTTCAACTTTGGACAATCACTTTTGTAGTGCCCAGATTCTTTGCACTCAAAACATGTGACTTCCTTGATTGAAGACTTCTTCTGGCCTGAGGACTCATACTTTCCTTTTGCCTTTCCAGAGCCTTTGTATTTGCTCTGCCTGTGCTTCCAGATGCGGTTGAGTCTCTTGGAGATCAGAGTCAGCTCATCTTCATCAGAATCTTCTGATGCTTCTTCAGATTCTTCTTCTTCAGCTTGAAGAGCCTTTGACTTCTCAACCTTAGCCTTTTCAGATTTGGATTTCAAGGCTATGGACTTTTTCTTCAGATCTTGCATCTCTGAGCGTTTCAGCTCATGGCATTTCAAAATGCTGATGAGTTCTTCTAAACTCATATTCTCAACGTCTCTTGTGAGCTCTATTGAAGTCACCAAAGGCATCCAACTTTCAGGAAGACACCTGATGACCCTTATGACATGATCTTTTGTTGTGTAGCTCTTGTTGAGAGGTCGTATGCCAGCTACAAGCAATTGAAATCTGGAGAACATTTCTTCAATGGACTCATTTGGCTCCATGATGAAGGATTCATACTTTTGGATCAAAGACAATGCCTTTGATTCTTTGACTTTCTTGTTTCCTTCATGAGACATCTTCAGAGATTCAAAAATGCCTTTAGCAAACTCACGATCTGTAATCTTCTGGTACTCCTCATAGGAAATAGCACTTAGAAGAATTGCTCTTGCTTTGTGATGTTGTGAGTATAGCTTCTTTTGATCTGCAGTCATCTCTGACCTTGGGATCTTCTTGCCATCTGCATCAACTGGATGCTCATAGCCATCCACAATAATATCCCAGAGATCTGCATCGAAACCCAGAAAGAAACTTTCCAGTCTATCTTTCCAATATTCAAACCTTTGACCATCGAACATAGGAGGCTTTGCGTTGTAACCATCTCTTTGAGTTTCACTGGTGGTGGCAGCCATTGTTTTTCACACCGGCCCGGATCACTGAACACTGTTAGGTGTGGTAATCAGAACTTGCGCTCTGATACCAATTGAAGGTATGAAAAACGGTAGAAAGGGGGGGGTTTGAATAACGTTTTCAGAACAAAACTTCCACCTTAAAGATTTTGACAAATCTTTCGAGAACTTAAGTGCTAAAGATAAGAGATAGAAAAGCACACAAGGATTTTATCCTGGTTCACTTGATAAATCACTCAAGCTACTCCAGTCCACCCGTTAAGGTGATTTCTTCCTTCTTAGAATGAAGGCAATCCACTAATCAGGTAAGAGTTACAACTGCACTTGAAACCTACAAGTGACTAACAATTACACTGACTTAGCTCACACTAAGATTCACTCTCTTAGTCTTCTCTAGGATCCGATCAACCTTGATCTCCTAAAGGAACTAAACAAACTGTTTATCAAAGAATTGTTTACAAGAGATTTGCTTCTAAAAAGCTAATAGTAAACACAATGAATTTCAGATGAAAGAAAGCTTAGAATATTTTGAATATGTCTTGCGCGTTTGTGAATGCTTCTAGTTTCTTCTTTCAATCTTCAGCCTCTATATATACTCCAAGGATTAGGGTTGAGCGTTGCATGGGAAATGCTACCGTTGGAGGGCAGTTCTGGAAAATCCAGCTTCTGCTGTGGCTGAGAACGTTAGGTAGGTCGTCAGGAAGGTACACTTGCTTTTGTACTTGGATAGCGACTTGACCTTTTAACCTAGGAGACTTCTGATCAGAGGAATACTTCATATTGGAACTTGTGAAGCCGGTTGATCAGAGTCAGAGGGAAAGCACAGATCCTCTGACCATTGTATCTTCTGATTCTGAACTCAGAGGGAAGAACATGGCCTTCAGAGTTTCTTGCTTCTGGACTTCAGAGTTTCCACTATTCAGCTTCTGGATCTTCAGAGTCTTCTACACCATCAGAACATCTGAACCTTCAGTGTTTCTTGGTTATCAGAACTTCTGGATCTCCAGAGCTTCTAGCGACTGAGTCCACATCAGAGTTTGTATAGCTTCAGAACTTCTGAAGCTTTTCCACTGTTCATACTGAACATGGTGAATGCGAAAGCGTTGCTTGGGTTACCCTTTATACACAGTGCTTCTGATTTGTGTGAGATTGAGTTGAGGTCAGAGCCTGTAAATAGCACACTCAGAAAAACACGTTAGAGTACCACAATTGTTCATATCAAAAGGTTAACTTGTAATCATCAAAACATAGAGTTGTACTACTAGATCAAAACTTGATCTTACAGTTCGAGCCACACTTTTTCTTCTTTTCAATGCACAAGTCGTTAGGCAACTCATTTAATTAATTTGCTATGACTATGTGGTTGAAAAGCATGCGAATTATGATTATGGTTATGGATTTGCGATATAATATGCTTATTGGAGAATTGTTCAAGGGTCGCTCATCCAGCTGTAATTCCCTTGGGCGCATGGATTGTTGTTTTATTTCTGCGACATAAAATTAAGACTCTAGGTTTGACTTTAGAGCCTTAAGAACAAAGAGAAAGAGAATTAATAATGTTGTGACTCGCTTACAAGTGAAATTAATTAGCGGACATAGGTCAGGTAGACTATGGTCCATGAGAATGATGGGCTTGCACGCGTGGGTGTTTTTGTGGATGAGCCGGTTAGGTCTCCACGTGATAACCATGATTTAGTCATGGGATAGGGATTGATTGTGTGGGTCTCCCTGAGTTATTTGTGGATGAGCCGGTTAGGTCTCCACGTGATTGAGGGTTGTACTGCTGTCCCCTCCGAGAATTGTTCATCTGCGGATGATCGAGCTTGGCCGAGGAGTTTTGGTGGGTTGTGCGATGTGAGGACCCGTTAGTACTGACTAACTTACTGTATATCCATAAACGACATATAACGTTTATATTGTGATACTGTTGCACTTGTGATTGTCATTTTTCTGTGGGACCTGACCCTGTTTTGTGTTTACTTGTTTATTTGGGGGGGGGGGGGTAGATTCCGCTATCGATGGATATTGAGGATATCACGAGGGTGGAGATTGTTCTGGATAGTCCAAATGAAGACCGACTCTGGGAGGCCGACAATTCCGGAGTGCGGAGGATTTATGTCGGTGGTGCAGTATTCTTGGCAAGGAACAGGTTTGGGTCGCTCATTGCACGTCAGGTTCTCAGGGACGGATCAGTCATGTTTCCGCACCCTCCAGCTAGGTTTCAGGAGGCCGTGGAAGAAGATACTTCGGAGGATACAAAAGAAGACCCTTCGGAGGACGCGACAGCAGAGTCACGCTTACAAGAGGAGGAGGCAGTGGAGTCTCCGCCACCTGAAGTCAAGCCGGAAGTCCGAGCACAGCGCGTTCCTGGTCGTCCCAAGTGCTTCAGGGTGGGACCTCGAAAAAGTGTGATCATGCTGGAACGGGCCAAGAAGAGGGCGCGTCAAGCAGAAGCTGATATTCCGAAGCAGGATGAGGACTAGGAGTTCTTTGCAGTAGGACTGAGAGTTTTGCACCAGACTACTATTTATTTTATTTTACTGTCGAGATTTTTGATGTAGGGCTCTAGCCCAAGGATTTATAATTGCACTCCTGGAGTTATGGTTTACTTTCATTAAGAAGTTATTTCTATTTCAGAAGTATATGTTTTAATAATTCCGCATTGAATTTTTCGTAAGGGTTAAGTTTCGCAATAATTGAATCTTTTGTCATTAATTAAAGGTTAATTTATTAATCGGCGAAAATTCTTTGTGAAAATACACGTGATTAGTTACTGTGTGAAACTCGAGAAATCGGGGCGTTACATTGTGGTTTCAGAGCTCCGGTTGAGAAACCAGAGCACTAAGGGTTTTGGGCTTACGAGTTTCCGAACTCGTTGTGTTTTGTTTTTGTGAAATGGTGTTTTTTGAAACTCCGCGGTGAGGATTGGGTAGACTTGTTTGCTAAGATGTTTGCTTGACAGTGGGATTGTCTGAAGTTAGTATCATTGTCGTGATACTTGATATTAGTTATTTATTGCATACTTAGTTATTTCTTTTAATTGTGGGCACTGACATTGGGTTGTGGTTCTATTTCTAAGCAGGATGCCTCCGAGACAGGACCCAACCAATGCTCAGCTTTCTCAAGCAATGGCTCAGCTGGCTCCGGTGATGACCCAACAGGCCGCCACTGCTGCTACCCAGGCCGCATCATAACTTCAGCGGGAAGCTGAAGAGAACACCAGGAGAGCTGAGGAAGATGCCAGAAGGGCACAACGAGCTGAAAGGGAGCTAGCACAGGACCAGATCCGCACGAGACCTGATTTCAATCGTCATGGACCACCTAAGTTCCAAGGCGAAGTTGAGCTCGAGAAAGCTGATCTGTGGATTCAGGAGATGGAGAAAATCTTTGAGGCTCTCCACACACCTGACGCTGAAGGGAGACGCTGAGTACTGGTGGAGGAGTGCTAGACAGTTGATGACTGCTAACCATGTGGCCATAACTTGGGAGTCTTTAAAAAGGGCTTTCATGGAGAAGTACTTCCTAGAGACTGCCAAGGAAGACATGGAGAACAATTCCTCAACCTGAGACAGGGGACGATGACTATAGGGGAATACGCTGCAAGACTGGAGACCCTGTCCAAATACATTCGCTTTTTCCAAGTGCAAGTGGATGAAGAATCGCCAGAGGGGCAAGTCTGACAATGGAGGTATGATCCGTTCTGGGCAGAGGCCGACTGGAAGTTTTGATGGACAGAGACAAGCTGGTAGGTTTGACACGGGCAAGGCTCCGATGAAGAAGCCTTACCAACGCCCTGCTGACAGGGTATCTTTTGGTGGAAGAGGCGAAGCCCGTGTTCCTAAGGATGATATCGTCTGCGTCAAGTGCAACCAGAAGGGGCACTATGCTAATGAGTGTGGGAAGGTGATTACATGCTGGAAGTGCCAGATGCCAGGGCACATTGAAAGGGATTGTCCAAATGCTGCTAAGACCGAGCCAGTACTGAATGCTACCAGGGGAAAGCGACCTTCTGCTCCAGGTCGTGTGTTTGCGATGTCTGGCGAACAAGCTGCTGTAACAGATGATCTTATCCAGGGTGCGTGTTATTTGATTCTGGTGCTACACACTCATTCATAGCTGAGGAATGTGTGGAAAAGTTAGGATTGCTAACTGGTGATTTACCATTCGATTTGGCGGTGACGACCCTTGCCGTCGATCGATTAGTTACGCGCACGACATGCTTGCAATGTCCGTTGATTTATGAGGATCGGAAGTTTCTTGCGAACCTCGTCTGTTTGGGGCTTAAAGAGCTCGATGTGATTATGGGAATGGATTGGTTGGCGCAGTATCACGTTCTCTTGGACTGTGCTAACAAGGTTGTAGTCTTCTCGGATTCTGGCTTTACGGATTACTTGAATTCGTGCAATTTAGGAAAGGGTTAACCAGCATTCGTGAACTCTATCGTGGCTGAGGCGAAGAACAACGGCGACGTACGCAACATTTTTGTGGTGCAAGACTTTGTGGATGTATTTCCAGATGATGTGCCTGGATTACCGCCAGTAAGAGAAACGGAGTTCTCCATTGACATTATGCCCGGTACAGGACCGATATCAATGGCGCCATATCGGATGGCACCAGCAGAGTTGACGGAGTTAGCAAAGCAGTTGGAGGATCTCTCTTCCAAGGGATTCATCCGACCGAGTGTGTCGCCTTGGGGAGCGCCAGTGTTGTTGGTAAAGAAGAAGGATGGAAGATCCAGGCTATGCGTGGACTACCGACAACTCAACAAGGTGACAGTGAAGAACCGTTATCCGATGCCTCGGATAGATGATTTGATGGATCAACTTCGGGGTGCTACTGTGTTCTCGAAGATAGATCTGAAGTCAGGATATCATCAGATCCGTGTCAAGGAGACTGACATCCAGAAGACCGCATTCAGAACTCGATATGGGCATTATGAGTACCTCGTGATGCCGTTTGGAGTTACCAATGCACCCGCAGTATTTATGGACTACATGAACCGTGTGTTCAGTCCATTTCTGGACAAGTTCGTGGTGGTGTTCATTGACGACATTCTGATTTACTTGAAGAGTAAAGAAGAACACGAAGAGCATTTGCGTTAAGTGCTAGGAGTATTGCGGGGGAAGGAACTATATGCTAATGGCTCGAAGTGTGAGTTCTGGATAGAAGAGGTGAAGTTCCTAGGTCATGTCATATCAAGTCAGGGTGTGGCTGTTGACCCCAGCAAAATTGAATCGATCATGTCATGGGAACAACCTAAGACAGCAAGCGACATCAGAAGTTTTGTCGGACTCGCTGGCTACTATAGACGCTTCGTGAAGGATTATGCAAAGTTGACTTCACCGTTGACTCAGTTGACAGAGAAGAATCAACCTTTTGCATGGACGAAGAAATGTGAAGAGATTTTCCAGGAGATGAAGAAGCGACTGTAACACCCCGATTTCCAGGTGTCACTTTAGTAACTAAAATAAACTTTACGCGGAAAACAGGTAATTTTTTTTTTTCGTTTGATTCCTTTTAATTAAAGCGATAGAAAGTAAAGACATAACCCAACAACTAAACTAACCGATGTACACCCAAATATAAACATGTACAGCCTCAGCAGCACTCCCACGTCACGCGCAATCGCAGTGACTCCAAAGTAGTGTGCCAGTAGGCAAATATATACAGATCCAGAAGTGTGAGTGAGAAAATTATAAGTACAATCCACTAGGAGAAAGTCGGCCTCAAAATGGCCTAAGCAAAGACCCCTATGGTCCGACTGACTCACTGTGATTCCTCAGTAAGAGAACCACACAAAATGTCATGCGTCGAGAACCTACCCTGTCCCAAAAGCAAAACGAATCAGAGCTCTACACAAAATATGACGCCTGCCTAAACCTACCCTCCCAGTACCGAGTCCACAACGAACAGAAGTTGGCAAGTTGAAGCTCAGCTCCATGCGTCGTAAAACTCCTTTCGTCAGACGTCCACGCTCGTCAGTCCGGTCCTCCATGACCCTTCCCCGGTACGTCGCTCAATGACCCACAAGATCGATCACCCAAGCGGTGGGGGCATGTCAGTCAACCAGCTCAAACCTGATCCCCCCCGAGGGAGAGACCATCGAAACCCAGTCCACTGTCGACATCTGGCAGCAGGCCGACCGCCCAAACACAAACATGAAACCAAAGCCAAGGCGCTAGGGTCAACTCACGAAATAGAGTAGATATACAAACAACATGTGTTTGGGGATATATATATATATATAAATATGCTCCTAGCATGTTATCGGCTCTAACAATAATTCAGTGATTCAAACAGCACACAATTCAAGTCAGGATGAATGTATGCGTGAAATGCAATTCAATATGATCCGGATAATTGTGAAGCATTCCCGTTCTTCACTAGTGAAGCATTCCCGTTCTTCACTATTGATGAAGCATTCTCATTCTTCATCCTTGACGAAGCATTCCCGTTCTTCGTCGAATGATGCATTGGTGAAGCATTCCCGTTCTTCACCAAATGATGCATGATGAAATATGGTTAGCCAAACATCGAATCGTCCTCACAACACAAGCATTTAGCTTAAAACCCAAACCCAAAACCCAAGAGTTTAGTGTCGGTCAATACAACACAACTCCAACAAACAAGAGTACTAAAGTACTCGGGAGTTTAGTGTCGGTCAATACAACACAACTCCAACAATCAAACCCAAAGTCAAAACCCAGAGTTAGTGTCGGTCAATACAACACAACTCCAATAAACAAGAGAACTAGAGTACTCGGTGACTTTCAACCATCACCGTAGCTCACCTCAGTGGCTTTCCCCAATTCCCAGTAACTTCAAGACTTGACGACTTTTCCCCGTCTTTCGCAATCATTTTTCCCTTTAGGTTCCCTGTGGTTCATTCAATAATGAAAACGTTTTAAATTGAATTAGTCAGGTTATGAGTTTAATTCTTTGAAAACTAAGTTCTCTAAGGTCTTTAGTTTTCGAAATTCTATTCATTCTAAGTTTTCCAAAAACCCACCAAAAGAAATTCCCGGGGAAAGTCTAAGTATATAAACGATAGCTGAGTCTCAAACCTTGAGTTTGGACTTGCCTAAGGTTGTTCATTCAACCCGAAAAATCAAAAGGAATCAGTTCAGTGATTCTTTGCTCCGAAGTCGCGTCAAAACGCACAATTCAATAACATCTCAACATCATCAGTTATGGAAAACGTCATAACATTAAACCATCATCATAATCAATATCAAGTAAAGCATAAGTCGAATTTATCGACGCCTATCATGCAGTCATAGCTAATAGTAAGTTTCCCTAACCTCGAGCTGCTCCAGTCTCTTGGTCAAGGTTCCCTTCACACAAATGCTCTGCAAAACCCAAAGTTCCTTCAACTGAACCTCGGAGAAAACAAAGCAGAAATCCAACCAAAATCGATTAGCTCGATCACAATACAGCTAATTAACGATAGACAAAGCATTAAAGCTTCAGTATACAATAATCGGATAATCGAAAACGAAAAACTCCCCCCCCCCTTGAAATACCTCTCGGCCATAAAGAGAAAAGAGCTCCGGCTCTTTTTCTTCGATCTAATCTGTTTACAAGGTAGTTTTAGGATAAAGCTAAGGCAAAGAAACTGTCGGAAAATTTTTCGGACAATCGGATCAAAATACGGCTATTCAAGGGCGTTTTTGTCCAAAATAAAAGCTCAAAACCTCAAAGTTATCACTTCGGAAAACAAATTTGACAGCAATGATCCTAACGACATTCGTAACAACTAATCCTAAAGACACGAAGTCAGATTACGACTTTTCGACATTAAAGTTTTGAAATGTGCGCAAAAAGGGTTTTGAATCAGTTTTTCAGATCTTGGACAACTCGATCCAAATCGGCGAATACCGACGAAGGTTCTAGCCTCTTGGGCATGTAGAGAAGATACCCCAACAGAGAAATCAGGAAAAACGGACAGTTTTACAAAAAGCTCGAAACTTTGAGCACAGCAACAGCTAAAGAAACGCAGTAGAAACAGTGATCAGATGTAAGAATCAAGCTAGTTACCTCGATACCTTGAAGTAGGAACGAACTGCGCGAAGATCGGTCAAGTTTCGGCGAAAAATTTCTTCTCCTCTCCTCTCCTCAACTCGCGGCTCCAAGAGAAAGAAAATGAAGATATTTTTTTTTGAATTTTTAACTATTTATTGGGAGGTGAAATCGCGGGAAAATGAAAATTTCGCGATTCCGATTTTTGCAGCACGTTCACCGATGAATTCTAAGAGAGATTCTAGCGACAGAATTTCAGAACTCAAAACAAATCTCTAACATTTGGGAAAAACGATCCATAAAATCCCAAAAGCGGTGTAAGTTAATCTGTCCCGAAAAACTACTTTTGCTGTGATGGTCAGACGACAAAACTTTGTTATGAAGAAAGATTGGAAACATCGAAACAAATCTGGCAACGCGGACAGAAACGTCGTTAGAAGTCTCGAATAGAAAAAGTCTTCATCCAGCGATTGAATTTAGGGTTTCGAAGCTAAGAAATTTGCGTCGTCGGACTTCCGAAAAGTGAATACTATCGTGCGTACAGTCCAGAGTTCCGAAATGAAACACTGGTCGAAGATAAAATAAAGAGAACCTTTAAATTTTTCCAAGGATTTGAAAGCGAAATTAGCCTATTCTGGACACTCTCGCCATAAGGCAGGTGTGCAGACGACTCGCACTAATTCCTAAAACGACTATGAAACATTCCTCAAGCAATTCCTGAACTTTCTTCTTCATTAATATTTCTCGAACATCAAACTCCTGTCACGCTTACACTGATTCTACGCGTGAGTCGGAAATTGACTTGCTCTGTAAATCCAGGTCTTACAGCGACTGACTACTGCACCGATACTAGCCTTACCCAAGGAAGGAGAACCATACGACGTTTATTGTGACGCTTCACATAATGGGTTGGGTTGTGTAATGATGCAGGAGAAGAAAGTGATTGCTTATGCTTCGCGACAACTGAAGATTCACGAGAAGAACTATCCTACGCATGATTTGGATTTGGCTGCTATAGTGTATGCTCTCAAGATTTGGAGGCATTACTTGTTTGGCAGTACGTTCACGATCTACAGTGATCACAAGAGTCTGAAGTATTTGTTCGATCAGAAGGATCTGAACATGAGGCAACGAAGGTGGATGGAATTCTTGCAGGACTACGAGTTTGACCTACAGTATCATCCGGGGAAAACCAATGTTGTAGCTGACGCTCTTAGTCGAAAGGCTATGCATGTATCCTCGTTGATGGTCAAGGAGTTAGAACTGTTGGAGGCGTTCCGAGATCTGAGTTTGGATGTGAAGATAGCTCTAGGGAAGCTTAGTTTCGGGATGGTGACGGTGTCGAATGGGCTCTTGGATGAGATCATATCGAAGCAAGAGACCGATGAAGGATTACTTGAGTGGCGCAAACTAGTTACTCAAGGGAAGGAGCCAGAATTTTATGTCAGAAGCGATAACATCCTGCGTTGTAAAGGGCGAGTTTGTGTACCCAATGACGCAACTATGAGAAGGTTGATCTTGGATGAAGGTCACAAGAGCAGGTTGAGCATTCATCCGGGAATGAACAAGATGTATCAAGACCTGAAATTTCATTTCTGGTGGCCTGGGATGAAGAAACAAGTAGCTGAGTATGTGTCGACATGCTTGACTTGTCAGAAAACTAAGGTGGAACATCAGAAGCCAGCAGGAAAACTACAGTCGTGTGATGTTCCGGAGTAGAAATGGGATACCATCTCTATAGATTTTGTGACGGCGTTACCACTAACACGAAGGAGATTTGATGCAATTTGGGTAGTGGTTGATCGTTTGACGAAGACTGCTCACTTCGTGCCGATCAATCTTAACTACAAAGTGGAGAAGTTAGCAGAGATTTATATCGCTGAGATTGTACGTTTACATGGTGTACCGTCTAGCATTGTGTCGGACAGAGACCCGAGGTTTACCTCACGTTTCTGGGGAGCTTTGCAACAAGCTTTGGGAACCAAGCTGAGATTGAGTTCCGCTTATCATCCACAGACAGATGGGCAAACCGAAAGGACTATTCGATCCTTGGAGGATTTGCTAAGAGCTTGTGTGCTAGATCATAAAGGAAGCTGGGATGAGTTGTTGCCGCTGATTGAGTTCACCTACAACAACAGCTTTCATGCGTGCATCGGGATGGCACCTTAAGAAGCTTTGTATGGTCGGAGGTGTCGGACGCCTTTGTGCTAGAATATAGATGGGGAGAACTTAGTTATTGGACCCGAGCTGGTTCAGCAAACCACCGAAGAAGTAAAGCGAATTCAAGAAAAGATGAGGATCTCGCAGAGTCGTCAGAAGAGTTACGCTGACAATCGAAGGAAAGAGCTGGAATTTCAAGTTGGAGATCATGTTTTCTTACGGGTTACCCCGATGACAGGTGTCGGAAGGGCGATCAAGTCTAATAAGCTTACTCCAAAGTTCATTGGACCGTACCAGATTACGTAGCGAGTTGGGCCAGTGGCATATAGGATTGCGTTGCCGCCTTTCCTATCCAATATCCATGATGTGCTTCATGTGTCGCAATTACGAAAGTATATGACTGATGATTCTCATGTTCTTGAACCAGATGACATTCAGCTAAAGGATGATCTGACGATGGTGATGCCACCCATCAAGATCGTTGACAGGAGCACGAAGCGCTTGAGAAACAAGGAAGTATCCTTAGTGAAGGTTGTATGGAATCAAGCTACAGGCGATGCGACATGGGAATTAGAGGATAAAATGCGGGAGTCACATCCCGATTTGTTTGTAAACCCTTAAGTTTCGAGGGCGAAACTGTTTTAAGGGGGGTGGTATTGTAAGGCCCTATTTTAGTTTGTTTTGATTTTGAGAAAGATTGAATAAAATGAGGGTTTTGTTCAAGTTTGAGAAATTGACAGATTACAACTGTCAACTTGTGTGACTTTTTAGAGGATCTTAACGACCTCATTTGGGAAAACTTCCTTCATCCGAGTTGTAGTCCTTTAAGTGTAGAAAATTCTCGAAGTGGAATCAGGTCATTCCGACCTCTGTAGCTCGCGATATTCGAATTGCACCAAACAGGGTTCTGGCTGTAAAGTGCCAGCGAATTTATTAATTTGTTTTTATTTGGCTTAATAGCACTTTTGGTCCCCCACGTTTAAAAAATGTGTAAAAAGAGTCCCCCACGTTTAAAAATAGCATAATAGTACCTCAACGTTTATCTCCGTTAGCAGTTTTGGTCCCCCACCTCATTTCCGTTAAAAACTTAACGTTTTTGTGTGACATGGCTTTTTTTTCCTGATGTGGCACTCAGACTAGGAGAGAGAACCGGTTTTTTAAGGAGCTCATATGCCCTCACGTGATCCTAACCTCTTTACATCTTCATCTTCATCATTCATCTTTACATCTTCATACATTTCTAGTAAAAAATAAAACCAACCCAGATTTCTTCATCTAACCCCAAATTTCTTCATCTTCATCTTCACTAGAATCCCAAAATAAACCCAGATAAAAAATCCAGATCTTTCAACATTTCACAAATTATACAGACTAGCACTCAATAAAGAATCAAGGGAAGGAAAGCACCACAGATACAAATATTCAAAAGCAGCAGAACAACAGGAAAGAGGAACGGGGGAAGGAAACCAGGCAGTGACAAAAGGACAGAAGAACCCAAAATCTTAATTGCTTTCATTCCTTATCTTTTCTCTCAACCAACCAACCCAAACTGCCTTTGTAATCACGCCACTTGCAAGGGAAGAAGAAGAACCGATTCAATTAACACCACACACGAGTACAGGCCCTAAACCTAGCAAGAGGGTTGGAGATCTGGAGACTCGGCCACCCCTGGTACTGTAGCCAGACAACCCATGAGAACCATCGTTTCTTCTGTGCGATTCAGGTACCCTGCGACTCGAATCAGCTTCTAAATCCCTCCAATTAGGTGTGGCTGAAGATCCTCCCATGGTTAGAGCTCGCGATATTGGGATTTGGGGGGAGAAGAAGAGGAATTAGGGCTCGCGATTTTGGGTTTTGAGGGAGAAGAAGAGGAATTACGGCTCGCGATTTTGGGTTTTGAGGGAGAAGAAGAGGAATTAGTTTTGGTGATTTTGGGATTTGAGGGAGAAGAAGAGGAATTAGGGTTAGTGATTTTCAGATTTAGGGAAGAAGATGATAAAAGAGAAGGTGTTTCTCACGTGAGGGGCATGTGATTTCCCCCCAAAACCTTTCTCTCTCCTAGTCTGAGTGCCACATCAGGAAAAAAAAGTCATGTCACACAAAAACGTTAAGTTTTTAACGGAAAGGAGCCGGGGGACCAAAACTGTTAACGGAGATAAACGTTGAGGTACTATTATGCTATTTTTAAACGTGGGGGATTATTATTGCACATTTTTTAAACGTGGGGGACCAAAAGTGCTATTAAGCCTTTTTATTTTTATTCCGAATTTAATTGGGTTTTAATTACAAAGAGTTGGGCTTATATGTGATTTAGACCTGGTTAAGTGGTGATCACTAGTGGGTCTAGTGTGGTTCTGGGCTTAAGTGAAAAGAAGAGGGAAAAAAATGAAACCTTGGCCCACATGTGTTGTTGGCCGCCGACAACACTAGAGGAATAGGGGGGAATCCTTATTTTTCTTTTTACAAACAGAAATAGAAACCCCCCATGCTATCTTTCAGGTAAACACACAGCAAGAAAGAAGAGAGAAAGGTGAGAAAGAAAGAGAGAAACGAGCGAGAGATCGAGAGAGAAGGAGAAGGAGCACACGTGAGAGATAGAGCTTGAGTGGGAGGAGAACGAGACCTTGGACAGCAGCTCTCGACGCTTTTTCCCATCACCATACTTCTGTTTTTATTCACTTCTATTCAAGGTAAGGGCTGGTCCTAGGAAGGGTAGGTTATCTAGGAGGTTTTTGCCATGATTTGCCTTATGTGATGATGTGTTTTGAAGGTTTTTCCATGAGGTTTGGGCATGGTATGCTTGCTGTAAATTTCTCAGATGATGCTAGGCTATATGATGCTATTCATGCTTTGTTGATATTGGTTATGATGACATGAGAAAATCCATATGCATGCTTGAAACTTGGCTACGTGAAATCCCTTGTTTTTACATGTTGAGTGATGATTGTTGGTGATGATTCTAAATCTGAAAATTTTGTGTGACTAGAGTGATGATTGGGGGCTGGCCTAGTGCTTGTGAGTTTGAAAAGGAGGAAGAAAAGAATTTTTGAAAACCCTGGAGCCTTGTTCATGGTTCGGCCGAACCTATTTCTTAGGGTTCGAGCCACACTTTTTCTTCTTTTCAATGCGCAAGTCGTTAGGCAACTCATTTAATTAATTTGCTATGATTATGTGGTTGAAAGGCATGCGAATTATGATTATGGTTATGGATTTGCGATATAATATGCTTATTGGAGAATTGTTCAAGGGTCCCTCATCCAGCTGTAATTCCCTTGGGCGCTTGGATTGTTGTTTTATTTCTGCGACATGAAATTAAGACTCTAGGTTTGACTTTAGAGCCTTAAGAACAAAGAGAAAGAGAATTAATAATGTTGTGACTCGCTTACAAGTGAAATTAATTAGCGGACATTGGTCAGGTAGACTATGGTCCATGAGAACGATGGGCTTGCACGCGAGAGTGTTTTTGTGGATGAGCCGGTTAGGTCTCCACGTGATAACCATGATTTAGTCATGGGATAGGGATTGTAACGCCCCGATTTCTCGAGTGTCACACAGTAAACCAATCATCACCATTTTCGTAAAGAGTTTTCGCCGTTCAATTATTAATCTTGTTTTAATGACAAAAGTTCAATTACTGCGAAACTTTTGAAACTTAACCATTTCAAACTCGCGGAAATAATCATCAATGTAAACCTCAAACTTTTTTTAATCATTCAAAAGAGTATGAAATAAATATCCGAAAGAAAACTTCAAAGTAAATTACATCAAGTTAAACTATCCCAACTAAAATAAAGTAATAGTTCGATGCTTCCCAAAACTCGGTACTCTCAATCCGAAGAGAAAATGGATGTCTCTCAACCCAACCCAAATCCTTGGCCTCTTTCTTTTTATCTTCTTCCTCTTTATCTGAAGTGTAGTCGTCATCCGGTAGTGGCTCGTCACAGAGTATCAGCTCCCAAGAATGAGTCGTCGTCGTTATCTTCATGACCATCTACCCCCCCCCCCCCCCGCCAAATAAACACATAAACAAGTAGCGCAAGGGTCAGATCACATGTCCTCATAGAAACTTTCACATGTTCATGTATTCTCATAAATAACAAGGTATAATAAGCATAATCTTTACGTTGTATCAAAGTCAGTCACCTAAGTTCAGTTAGGCTAACGACCTCACCATTCACACAACCACCTCAACACCAATGGCCATAATCACGATCATCCGCAGATGAACAATTCTCGGAGGGGACACACCGTACAACCCTCATTCATGTGGGGGGACACACCGTCCGCCGGAAACACCGTCCGTCCACAGAATCACAAGGTGACCGCAGTCAACCAAATCACGTGGGGACACACCGTACAATCCACAAAACACCCTCGCGTGCAAGTAATCGTTTGTCTCTAACGGTACCATCGTTCTCATGGCCCATAGTCTTCACTAGACCTATGTCCAATTATTCACATTTTACTTGCAAGCGATTAAGTTCTCATTTCTCTTTGTTAGGGATCTATTAGTCAATCTAGAGTCTTAACATTTTCAACAGCGGATAAGCGACCTTTTGGCAATATTCAAATCAGGCATCAAATAAGCAATATCAAGCACTTAGTCATATTCCCATGCACATCAACACTTAAGTCATGGTAACCTCATCAATCAAGCTATCACATAAACTTGTGCATGAATCGGAAGGAAGAAAACTTGCCAACAATCACAAAAGTGGCTTAGCCGAACCCTGAAGGGTCCAAGGCTAAAACTCTTCCTTCCTTCCATCTCAACTTCACAAGTCAATGTCCAGCCAACAACAATAAGCATATACTCTCCAAAAATCCAGAATTGATCATGTCACAATTACATGTTAAAATCATGTGAAAATCTAGGCAAATTTGGCATAAACTCATGGTTTCCATACACAAGACCTAGGGTCATTTGCCAAACATTAACCTACTGATCATGGAATCACACAAGCTTCACAAATATGGTAAAAATTCCAGAAACAATCAGCAACAATCAATACATCAAAAGCTAAAGAAAAATCCACCCAAACCGCATTTTTGTACACATGAAATCATAGCTTTTCACATAGAAATCCCTAAACTCTACCCATGTCCTAGAGATCAGCCCTTACCTTGATTTCTTGATCTGAAAAGAATGGAAGCATGAAGCTTGGATAATCTGCTCCTTGCTGTCCAAGTTCCTCTTCTACTCGAACCCTAGCATTTAGACAGCAGGAACAGTGTGCATAAAAACTGGTCTCCAGAATTCATTTCTCAGCCGCAATTGACATACTATACATGCCTGTAAAGCTAATTTGAAAATCTACAACTTTCTAGTTTATCACTTTTTCATCTGAGACCCAGAATTTGGTGATATTAGGCTCTGAAGCTCGCTGTCCAGTACAGAAAACTGGCAGTGATACTTTTACCTTCAAATTAATTTCTAACCATTTGAGTCCAAGGTTTCTAGGCCATGTTCCAGCAAACATACAGCACATATTCCTCCTCTAATTTCCAGTAGCAACATCTCATCATAATCATTAAGAATTTAATCAATCTTAGGCATATGAATCATCATGAATCGGATCTAAGCAAAACACATAACAAGGGTGACATCTATAATAGTGATTTGCAAAGAGGAATGGCATCCATCATCTCATCATCTTAAACAGTAGCCATCACGAGCATATGACAGATAATCAAGCCCTAAACCCCTCATGCATTCTCATACATCATTCATCATCATAAAGATTCAACCCTTAATCATGCTTTCATGAATTTTCATCAAGAAACCTAGACTCTACCCTTACCTTGGCTGATTGGAATGAGAGAGATGATGAAAAGGATGAATGAAAAGCTCTCTCCTTGCTGCTCCTCACAGTCCTTGCTTGCTTTCCTTCTTTCTCTCTTGATCTTCTCTTGGTTTCTCTCATTCTTCTTCCTTCTTCCTCTCTAGCCGCCACCCTCTCTCACTCTTTCTCTCTTGTTCTCTTTTCTTTTCTCTTTTGAATTTGTGTGGGAAAATGAGAGTATGTGGTTAGGTTTCTAACTTAGCCTTATTATGTCTCTCAAAGGTGCAGCAAACCTCCCCTTTTTGCCCTCCAATTCGTGGCCCAACACCCTCCCTCAAAGCATTCACACAAAACTTGAAATTCAAATGGAGACAAAGCTTTCAATGCTCATTATTAGCTCTTAATCCTCTCCATGAAAACTGATTTTTATTAATCAAGGGAACATAACCCCCATCAGCCCCTTGATTCTAGCATTACAAGTCAACCAAAGGTCTCCCTTCCTTCAGTCCTCATCAAACTCGGCTATGGCACAAAGCTTGGCCTCCAAGCAACTCAAAGCCCTTCAATTTAAGGTCATAACCCTTGAAAACTAATTATCTTCTATCAGTCAAATATTATTATTTCAACAATAATAATATTATACACTTCAATATACCAAGAACATTCACAAATCACTAACAAGTCACACCTAATTATTTATTTGAAATAAATAATTTCATACATCAAAGTAGGGTCTTACAGGGATTGACTGTGTGGGTCTCCCTGAGTGATTTGTGGATGAGCCGGTTAGGTCTCCACGTGATTGAGGGTTATATTGCGGTCCCCTCCGAGAATTGTTCATCTGCTGATGATCGAGATTGGCCAAGGAGTTTTGGTGGGTTGTGCGATGTGAGGATCCGTTAGTACTGACTAACTGACTGTATATCCATAAACGACATATAACGTTTATATTGTGATACTGTTGCACTTGTGAATGTTATTTTTCTGTTGGACCTGACCCTTAATTGTGTTTACTTGTTTATTTGGGGGGAGGGGGGGGGGGTAGATGTCGCTCTCGATGGATATAGAGGATATCACGAGGATGGAGATTGTTCTGGATAGTCCAAATGAAGACCGACTCTAGGAGGCCGAAAATTACGGAGTGCGGAGGATTTATGTCGGTGGTGCAGTATTCTTGGCAAGGAACAGGTTTGGGTCGCTCATTGCACGTCAGGTTCTCAGGGACGGATCAGTCATGTTTCCGCACCCTCCAGCTAGGTTTCAGGAGGCCGTGGAAGAAGATACTTCGGAGGATACAGAAGAAGACCCTTCAGAGGACGCGACAGTAGAGTCACGCTTACAAGAGGAGGAGGCAGTGGAGTCTCCGCCACCTGAAGTCAAGCCGGAAGTCCGGGCGCAGCGCGTTCCTAGTCGTCCCAAGTGCTTCAGGGTGGGACCTCGAAAAAGTGTGATCATGCTGGAACGGGCCAAGAAGAGGGCGCGTGAAGCAGAAGCTGATATTCCGAAGCAGGATCAGGACTAGTAATTCTTTGCATTGGGACTGAGAGTTTTGCACCGGACTACTATATATTTTATTTTACTGTCGAGATTTTTTATGTAGGGCTCTAGCCCAAGGATTTATTATTGCACTCTTGGAGTTATGGTTTACTTTCATTAAGAAGTTATTTCTATTTCAGAAGTATATATTTTAATTATTCCGCATTGAATTTTTCGTAAGGGTTAAGTTTCGCAATAACTGAATCTTTTATCATTAATTAAAGGTTAATTAAATAATCGGCGAAAATTCTTTGTGAAAATACACGTGATTAGTTACTGTGTGACACTAGAGAAATCAGGGAAAGGAAATAGGCAGCTTCACTGTACAAGTGTCAGCATGTTTCAAAGTCTGCTCAAATACAAAAGAACCAAAATCAAAATCAGTAGAAGTGCCAATTTTGTAGATCAACTTGGCAAGGGTAGTAGAAGTTCCAGAAGTATGTTGGGTAGGGACCCAATTCATAGCACCAATCCTGTTAAGGATATCATATTTCACACTGAGATTCCTAATGGAAAGCAACTTCTTGTAAGGCTACTTGTTGACTTGACCTGCAGTAAGTTCCTTGGCAATAACATCCAAGGACAGTTCCTCATCAACAACCTCAACAACACTTCTTCCAAGTGCTTTGTTGATCACAGCAGGGGAGAATTCAACACACTTAGCCCTCACAAAAACCTTTCTAAACTCGACACTTTCAGGAAGTCCCACTTCCACAGATAGATTCATCAGAAATTCCTTCACCGACCTTTCATAACACCTTCGAACCTTGAGAATGGTCTACATCAATCCAACCTTCTCGATGTGTGCCACCACTTCCTTGCACTCAAGCACATCAGAGCCAACTCCCCTCTCCTTAGCAATCCTGCATTGGCATACAAACTTCCACTTTGAACATTTTGTAAGATCAAGTTTTGATCTAGTAGTACAACTCTATGTTTTGATGATTACAAGTTAACCTTTTGATATGAACAATTGTGGTACTCTAACGTGTTTTTCTGAGTGTGCTATTTACAGGCTCTGACCTCAACTCAATCTCACACAAATCAGAAGCACTGTGTATAAAGAGCGACCCAAGCAACGCTTTCGCATTCACCATGTTCAGTATGAACAATGGAAAAGCTTCAGAAGTTCTGAAGTTATACAAACTCTGATGTGGACTCAGTCACTAGAAGTTCTGAAGATCCAGAAAGTCTGATAACCAAGAAACACTGAAGGCTCAGATATTCTGATGGTGTAGAAGACTCTGAAGATCCAGAAGCTGATTAGTGAAATTCTGATGTCCAGAAGCAAGATACTCTGAAGACCATGTACTTCCCTCTGAGTTCAGAATCAGAAGAAACAATGGTCAGAGGATCTGGGCTTTCCCTCTGACTCTGATCAACCGGCTCCACAAGTTCCAACATGAAGCTTTCTCCTGATCAGAAGTCTCCTAGGTTTAAAGGTCAAGTCGCTATCCAAGTACAAAAGCAACTGTACCTTCCTGACGACCTACCTAACAGTCTCAGACATAGCAGAAGCTGGATTTTCCAGAACTGCCCTCCAACGGTAGCATTTCCCATGAACGCTCAACCCTAATCCTTGGAGTATATAAAGAGGCTGAAGACTGAAAGAAGCGGCTAGAAGCATTCACATACGCGCAAGAAAAATTCAAATTCTTCTAAGCTTTCTTTCATCTGAAATTCATTGAGTTTACTATTAGCTTTTTAGAAGCAAATCTCTTGTAAACAATTCTTTGATAAACAGTTTGTTTTGTTCCTTTAGGAGATCAAGGTTGATCGGATCCTAGAGAAGACTAAGAGAGTGAATCTTAGTGTGAGCTAAGTCAGTGTAATTGTTAGTCACTTGTAGGTTTCAAGTGCAGTTGTAACTCTTACCTGATTAGTGGATTGCCTTCATTCTAAGAAGGAAGAAATCACCTTAACGGGTGGACTGGAGTAGCTTGAGTGATTTATCAAGTGAACCAGGATAAAATCCTTGTGTGCTTTTCTATCTCTTATCTTTAGCACTTAAGTTCTCGAAAGATTTGTCAAAATCTTTAAGGTGGAAGCTTTATCTTGAAAACGTTATTCAAACCCCCCCCTTTCTACCGTTTTTCATACCTTCAATTGGTATCAGAGCGCAAGTTCTGATTACCACACCTAACAGTGTTCAGTGATCCGGGCCGGTGTGAAAAACAATGGCTGCCACCACCAGTGAAACTCAAAGAGATGGTTACAATGCAAAGCCTCCTATGTTCGACGGTCAAAGGTTCGAATATTGGAAAGATAGACTGGAAAGTTTCTTTCTGGGTTTCGATGCAGATCTCTGGGATATTATTGTGGATGGCTACGAGCGTCCAGTTGATGCAGATGGCAAGAAGATCCCAAGGTCAGAGATGACTGCAGATCAAAAGAAGCTGTACTCACAACATCACAAAGCAAGAGCAATTCTTCTAAGTGCTATTTCCTATGAAGAGTACCAGATGATTACAGATAGTGAGTTTGCGAAAGGCATTTTCGAATCTCTGAAGATGTCTCATGAAGGAAACAAGAAAGTCAAAGAATCAAAGGCATTGTCTTTGATCCAAAAGTATGAATCCTTCATCATGGAGCCAAATGAGTCCATTGAAGAAATGTTCTCCAGATTTCAGTTGCTTGTAGCTGGCATACGACCTCTCAACAAGAGCTACACAACAAAAGATCATGTCATAAGGGTCATCAGGTGTCTTCCTGAAAGTTGGATGCCTTTAGTGACTTCAATAGAGCTCACGAGAGATGTTGAGAATATGAGTTTAGAAAAACTCATCAGCATTTTGAAATGCCATGAGCTGAAGCGCTCAGAGATGCAAGATCTGAGGAAAAAGTCCATAGCCTTTAAATCTAAATCTGAAAAGGCTAAGGCTGAGAAGTCAAAAGCTCTTCAAGCTGAAGAAGAGGAATCTGAAGAAGCATCAGAAGATTCTGATGAAGATGAGCTGACTCTGATCTCCAAGAGACTCAACCGCATCTGGAAGCACAGGCAGAGCAAATACAAAGGCTCTGGAAAGGCAAAAGGAAAGTCTGAATCCTCAGGTCAGAAGAAGTCCTCACTTAAGGAAGTCACATGCTTTGAGTGCAAAGAATCAGGGCACTACAAAAGTGACTGTCCAAAGTTGAAGAAGGACAAGAAGCCAAAGAAGCACTTCAAGACAAAGAAGAGTCTGATGGTAACATTTGATGAATCAGAGTCAGAGGATGTTGACTCTGATGGTGAAGTCCAAGGACTCATGGCTATTGTCAAAGACAAAGAAGCAGAGTCAAAGGGAGCTGTTGACTCTGACTCAGAATCAGAAGGAGATCCTAACTCAGACGATGAAAATGAGGTATTCGCTTCTTTCTCTACCTCTGAACTGAAACATGCATTGTCTGATATCATGGATAAGTATAACTCCTTATTGTCTAAGCATAAGAAGCTGAAAAAGGACTTATCTGCTGTTTCCAAGACTCCTTCTGAACATGAGAAAATTATTTCTGATTTGAAAAATGATAATCATGCTTTGATCAATTCTAACTTTGTGCTTAAGAACCAAATTGCTAAGTTAGAAGAAATTGTTGCTTGTGATGCCTCTGATTGTAGAAATGAGTCTAAGTATGAAAAGTCTTTTCAAAGATTCCTAGCTAAAAGCGTGGATAGAAGCTTAATGGCTTCAATGATCTATGGCGTAAGCAGAAATGGAATGCATGGCATTGGCTATTCTAAACCAATTAGAAATGAGCCCACTGTGTCTAAAGCTAAATCCTTGTATGAATGCTTTGTTCCCTCTGGTACCATATTGCCTGATCTTTTACCTGCTAAAGTTGCTAAAAACCCTCTTAAAAAGGGATCCTTCTCTATGTCTAAATATCATGCAAATATTCCTTTAAAATATCATGTTGAGACACCCAAGGTGATCAGAACCTCTGCGGTAACTAACAAGAGAGGACCCAGAAAGTGGGTACCTAAGGACAAGATTATCTATGTTGCAGATATCCTTGATAGCTCCACTGAAACACCAATCATGGTATCTGGACAGTGGATGCTCGCGTCACATGACGGGAGAAAGGCGTATGTTCCAAGAGCTGAAACTTAAGCCTGGAGGCGAAGTTGGCTTTGGAGGAAATGAAAAGGGTAAAATTGTTGGTACTGGTACTATTTGTGTAGATAATAGTCCATGCATTGATAATGTGTTATTGGTAGACGGCTTAACACATAACTTATTGTCTATAAGTCAATTAGCTGACAAGGGTTATGATGTTATATTCAATCAAAAGTCCTGCCGGGCTGTAAGTCAAATCGATGGCTCTGTTCTGTTTAACAGCAAGAGGAAGAACAACATTTATAAGATCAGATTATCTGAGTTGGAGGCTCAGAATGTGAAGTGCCTTCTGTCTGTTAATGAAGAGCAGTGGGTATGGCATAGACGGTTAGGGCATGCCAGTATGAGAAAGATTTCTCAGCTGAGCAAGCTAAACCTTGTCAGGGGCTTACCCAATCTGAAGTTCGCTTCAGACGCTCTTTGTGAAGCATGTCAGAAAGGCAAATTCACAAAAGTCCCTTTCAAGGCAAAGAATGTTGTCTCAACCTCAAGGCCGTTGGAACTTCTGCATATCGACCTTTTTGGACCAGTGAAAACTGAGTCTATAGGTGGCAAGAGATATGGGATGGTTATCGTTGATGACTATAGCCGCTGGACATGGGTAAAGTTTCTAACCCGCAAGGATGAGTCTCATGCTGTGTTCTCTACCTTCATTGCCCAAGTGCAAAACGAGAAGGCTTGTAGGATTGTGCGTGTCAGAAGTGACCATGGTGGAGAGTTTGAGAATGACAAGTTTGAGAGTCTGTTTGATTCCTATGGAATTGCACATGATTTCCCTTGTCCCAGAACTCCTCAACAAAATGGTGTTGTTGAGAGGAAGAACAGAACTCTTCAGGAGATGGCTAGAACCATGCTCCAAGAAACTGGCATGGCTAAGCACTTTTAGGCAGAGGCAGTAAATACAACATGTTACATTCAGAACAGAATCTCTGTGAGACCAATTCTGAATAAGACTCCCTATGAATTGTGGACGAACATAAAACCCAACATTTCTTATTTTCATCCTTTTGGCTGTGTTTGTTATGTTCTCAATACTAAGGATAGATTGCATAAATTTGATGCTAAGTCTTCTAAGTGTCTATTACTTGGTTATTCTGAGAGATCTAAAGGTTTTAGATTTTATAATACTGATGCTAAGACTATTGAAGAATCTATTCATGTTAGATTTGACGATAAGCTTGACTCTGACCAGTCAAAGCTAGTTGAGAAGTTTGCAGATTTAAGCATTAATGTTTCTGACCAAGGCAAAGCTCCAGAGGAAGCTGAGCCAGAGGAAGATGAACCAGAGGAAGAAGCTGGTCCCTCTGATTCACAAACTCTGAAGAAGAGCAGAATCACTGCAGCTCACCCTAAGGAATTGATTCTGGGCAACAAAGACGAACAAGTCAGAACCAGATCAGCCTTCAGACCCTCTGAAGAGACCTTGCTCAGTCTGAAAGGATTGGTGTCCTTAATTGAACCCAAGTCCATAGATGAAGCTCTTCAGGACAAGGATTGGATTCTGGCTATGGAAGAAGAATTGAATCAATTCTCCAAGAACGATGTTTGGAGCTTAGTGAAGAAGCCTGAGAGTGTCCATGTAATTGGAACAAAATGGGTATTCAGAAACAAGCTGAATGAGAAAGGAGATGTAGTCAGAAACAAGGCAAGGCTAGTTGCTCAAGGCTACAGCCAGCAGGAAGGAATAGACTACACTGAAACATTTGCTCCAGTAGCAAGACTGGAGGCAATCAGACTGTTGATCTCCTTCTCAGTGAATCACAACATAGTTCTACATCAGATGGACGTGAAGAGTGCCTTCCTAAATGGTTATATTTCAGAGGAAGTCTATGTTCATCAACCCCCAGGTTTTGAAGATGAGAAGAAGCCAGACCATGTGTTCAAATTGAAGAAGTCACTCTATGGTCTGAAGCAAGCTCCCAGAGCATGGTATGAGAGACTCAGCTCATTCCTTCTGGAGAATGAGTTTGTAAGGGGTAAAGTAGATACAACTCTTTTTTGCAAGACTTATAAAGATGATATCTTAATTGTGCAAATTTATGTTGATGATATTATATTTGGTTCTGCTAATCAATCTCTATGCAAAGAATTTTCTGAGATGATGCAGGCTGAATTTGAGATGAGTATGATGGGAGAATTAAAGTACTTTCTGGGAATACAAGTTGATCAAACACCAGAAGGAACATATATCCATCAGAGCAAGTACACTAAAGAACTTCTGAAGAAGTTCAATATGCTGGAATCAACAGTGGCCAAGACGCCAATGCATCCTACATGCATTCTGGAGAAAGAAGATAAAAGTGGTAAAGTATGTCAGAAGCTCTATCGTGGCATGATAGGTTCACTTCTATACTTAACTGCATCTCGGCCAGACATACTATTTAGTGTTCATTTATGTGCTCGTTTCCAATCAGATCCAAGGGAAACCTACTTAACTGCTGTTAAGAGGATCCTAAGGTATCTGAAAGGCACCACTAACCTTGGCTTGATGTATAAGAAAACATCAGAGTATAAGCTTTCAGGTTATTGTGATGCTGATTATGCTGGAGATAGAACAGAGAGAAAAAGTACTTCTGGAAATTGTCAATTTCTGGGAAGCAATCTAGTCTCATGGGCAAGCAAGAGGCAATCAACCATTGCACTATCAACTGCAGAGGCAGAATATATCTCAGCAGCAATATGCAGCACTCAGATGCTCTGGATGAAACATCAGCTGGAGGATTATCAGATCCTTGAGAGCAATATCCCAATCTATTGTGATAACACTGCTGCAATCTCATTGAGTAAGAATCCTATCTTGCATTCAAGGGCAAAGCACATTGAGGTAAAGTATCACTTTATTAGAGATTATGTACAGAAGGGCGTACTTCTTCTGAAGTTTGTTGATACTGACCATCAATGGGCAGATATCTTTACAAAGCCCTTAGCAGAGGATAGATTTAATTTTATTCTGAAAAATCTGAACATGGACTTTTGTCCAGAGTGAAGATGGATCAGAACCTCTGACTATGATACTTCTTGATCAGAAGATGTCTAGTCCAGAAGGTAACTCAATCAGAGTGTGTGTACCCATTGGTACTGACTCTGAAGCTGAGACAGCAACACGTGTGTCAGTATTTCTGATGCATAGTTCCTTGTGCCCGTGTGACAGTCTGTCATGTTGCGTGTAGATGTGCTTCTCTCCTGTGTGTGATATGTGTATTTACTGTTACTATCTATCTTTAATTTTCAACCGTTGATTTTAAATTGCTTTTTGAATCAACAACGGTTATTTGTCAAAACCCACTATACACACACGATCTCCTTCACTTTCGGTTTTTACTCTCTCTCTCTCTTGCTATTTCAAAACCGCTTATCCTCGATTTCTCTCTCGATCTCTCTTCATCTTTCAACCTTCATCTTCTACCTAAACCTTCAACCGCTCCAAAAATGGTGAGTCAAACCAGAAGAGCTACTGCAGATGCAACCCAGTTCCCTCATATGGTAGTTGGTCTAGCAACAGGTCAAAGGGGTCCTGAGAATCCGAATCAAGATCAAGGTCAAGCTCAAGAGCAGATAATTCCGATTGCAGAACGGGGCTGTGCCGTTCACTGCGTATATGCTCCTGAGGAACTTCAAGTACTGGCAGAATGGAGATTCGACCTCGACAACCTTGCTACAAATGGGTATGATCTTCGTCCTGAAGTCCAAGTTCAAGGTTGGGGAAATTACTTCAACAGGCTTCGAGGACCGGTGTATGACAAACTGATCAAGGAATTCTGGAAGCACGCCGACTGCGATGATACTCAGGTGGTATCTCACATTCTTGGAAGAAAGATCATCATTACAGAAAAATCTTTCGTGAATCTGCTGGGTGTAGAAACTGCTCTTGGGTATCGTTTCCAATTCACTGAATCGAAGCTGAAACCCAAGACGAAGGATGAGACCAACAAGGCCCTGTACACCAATTACAAACCGGGCAAGACTAATTACAAAGTGATGGACCTTCATCCCAAGCTCAGGATCTGGCACAAGATTTTGCTCCACTGCATAAACCAGAGACCAAAGGGCAGTTCCCCAGACTACATCAACTTCAACCAGAAGGCGATGTTGTTCTTCATCCAAGACAAGAAGAAGATCTGCCTTCCCTACTTCCTGTTCTCCTACTTGAAGGAGTGTATCCGGAAGTCTCGGACCACTGCCTCCATCAAGTCAGCAATCAAGTATATTCCCTTTGGGAGTCTGTTGTCTGATCTCTTCATTGAGAGTGGCCTCATTCAAGATCTGGTAAATGCTGGATGCACAGAGGATCTGACCACCATTGTCAGTGATGTCTTCACTGCGAATTCTCTAAAGAAAATGGGCCTAGTCAAGAAGAAGATTGCTCCTGCCCATGAAGACACATCTTCTGAAATCAGAAGTAGAAGGGTGCCTCTGAATGACTACCCTCTGTGGACACAGGCAGACAATCCTGAAGCCATTAGGTGCTATGTTGAAGACCTAAGGGCTCAAGGCTATGAAATTGATCTCGATGAATTCTTCAGCAGACTGCCGCCAGCTCCAGAGTTTCCTTCTCCTATCAAGAAGAAAGTTCAGAGGAAGATGATCTTAGAAGAATCTTCTGAGGAATCAGATGTCCCTCTGACCAAAGGGAAGAAGACTGGTCAATCCAAGAGAAAACATGATGAAACCAGCAAGCCCGATGATGGTGATGATGGTGATAATGAGGATGGTCCTCCTTCTCCTAAGAAGAAGAAGAAGCAGGTCAGAATTGTGGTGAAGCCTACTCGGGTGGAACCAGCTGCTGAAGTGATCAGAAGGATTGAAACTCCTGCCAGAGTGACAAGATCATCAGCCCAATCAAGTAAGTCTGCAGTTGCTTCTGATGATGATTTGAATTTATTTGATGCACTCCCCATATCAGCCATGCTCAAACAATCTTCAAATCCACTCACTCCTATTCCTGAGTCCCAACCAGCTGCACAAACCACCTCTCCACCACATTCCCCAAGGTCTTCATTTTTTCAACCTTCTCCTACTGAAGCACCTCTCTGGAATTTGCTCCAAAACCAACCCTCTAGGCCAGATGAACCAACCTCTCCCATTACCATCCAGTACAACCCATTAACTTCTGAACCCATCATCCATGCGCACCCAGAGCCTAACCAAACAGAACCTGGACCCAGAACCTCTGATCACTCTGTCCCAAGAGCATCAGAACGTCTGGCTCCCAGAACCACGGATACAGACTCTTCCACAGCCCTTACACCTGTATCCTTCCCAACAAATGTTGCTGATTCTTCTCCTTCCAACAACTCTGAATCCCTTCGAAAATTCATGGAAGTTAGAAAAGAAAAG